>NC_043704.1:132610448-132611655 GCF_006229205.1 Suricata suricatta
TTAGCTATCACACCAGGTTAGGAGAAGCTCCAGCAATTGCTCTTCAGTCCATCTGCATGTTCAAGTTGTCAAGACTTCTTGGGACTTACACTCTTGAAAGACTTCATCTTATTTCCAAACTGCGCCTTGGGGAGCACTGAAGGGGACTTCTGGATATCTGTCTGGCCCCCCTTCTAATCGATGTGTGTCACGTCTGTTGCAGCCACGTGGTTTGCTAGCCGCAAACGTCTTACTCACCTGCTTCCTGCTGCGTGCTTGCATGTTAGGCTCTTAGTTCACTAACGTACTGGATCACTGCCCCAGAGCAGCCCGCCCGTACCTAAGGAAAGATGTGGAAAGATGCTGGACAAAATCTCATGACCCAGCTAATTCCAGGCATTATATCAAGCCTCAGTCCAACTTCCGGTCTCCATCACCTCTATTTTGGCAGAGACCTCAGTTTTAAACCCATCATTTGCAGATGTTCTTATAGTAATCAACCTTCAAAGAGAAGGGAGTGTTTTCTTCTAGAAAGCTTTTTGCCCTAATGCCAGTATACCAACTTCCCTTCCAGTTCCGAGCTCCGTATTCTGTGTTGTAATTGGGAGACAGCTGTAAAGGGATCTGCTACACCAGGGCAAAAGTGACTCCCAGCCTTGTGTTTAAATTACTAACAAAGACCACTATTGTTTTTAGGGAAGAGCCAAAGATCTGCTTCCAGCCAATTTCTGAATATAAAGTGTGGCTGGTGGCTTCTCCTGAAAAGTTTTAAATTTCTTCTCAATAGGGACTTCACTAGATGCAAAAATATAATGTGTGTGTGAAATATTTTGGTCTATTTTTGCATTACATACCCTCTAATCACATGGACCCTGTTTTGAATTCTCAGGATACAGTAACCCTGGTAAGAAGAGTTGGTATTTTGACACCATCACATTATAAGACATTTTACTGCTCCAAGTTTCAATGTGGAATCATGTATATAAGTGATATATACAAGGGTTCCCTGCTTCTAAATTGCCCCAACATAATCTATAAATTTGAATCACCTCAGTTAATGGAGTCTCTTCCCTTGCCAGATTGTTCTTTGTGTGACATTATTTTGAAATTTCCTGAAATCCTGGCGCCTCATGAAAGAGCCATGACATTTCTAGCTTAGGTACTTTGTCCTATTGTCCTTGGCTAAATTTTCTTTGTAGCCTAGTTAAAACCTGGACACCTGGGAGCT
>NC_043704.1:132979379-132991251 GCF_006229205.1 Suricata suricatta
TTCCTTTACCTCTACAAATAGTCTCAGTAACTATTTGTCATCCTCAATGTATACTCGACATTCACGGGGCCATAACATGTACTGAGCTCAGTACTTCGCTACATGGTAGGGAACCCAGAAGATGAGACTGACAGAAAGTCAAGACTGAAGCACAAATTACACAATAATTACAGACAGTTTTATAAACTGATATTGCAGATGTTTTGCAACTCACCAGATTGTCTTATATTTCTACATCAACTTTTCTTCTTGAGATCTGCTAAACTCAAGGCAGCCTGAATGTATATTCCAAGAAGCATAGCCTTAAATAGTGGTCACGACATTGAAATTTTAAAAAAATCCTTTTGTTACAAAGAAAGTATATAGCTGCACGTGAATAGGAAAACAAAGTTTGTGGAAGTGGTGCCTTGTTATCCTGTGGTTTCAGAAGTGACTTTACCACATACCGTGATTCATCAGAGGCACAAATACTTTAGGTTGAGAGGCTTTAAAGGTGATGTACAAAAGATGAACTGCCTTGACTATTTTATCAGGAGAGTTACAACTCAGAGGAAAAGGAGGAAATTAATCTACCGTGGCCGCATTTGGCAAGCGAGCATGAACAACTACACATGTTAATAGACCTTAATAGTTTGAAAAACTATTAATCCAGGAAAAGCAGAGATGTAAAGAGAAAGTCACGAGAGTACCCTGCGGGACGATTTAGATCTAAGTGTTCTCTCTTGAATTGACTACTGACCTTGGAAAAGTCGTAGCCCTTCTTATGTCCCGCTCTCCACTCTCCCTCTGCTGGAGTGGATGCATGCTCCCCATGGTCTTCTCCAGCTTTGCCACCCTTTGACTCAAAATTGTACCAAATTTCTTGTCACTTTACTGCACTCCACTGTGAATTCGTGAACAGTGTAGAGTGGCAATGATCCCCAAGTGCCAGGCACACCACAAGAAATGGCTTCAGCAGTGTATTTTATTTATTTTAATGCTTATGAGTGACAGAGAGAGAGAGAGTGAGAGAGAAAGAGAGAACGCAGGGAGGGGCAGAGAAAGAAGGGAACAGAGGTGCTGAAGAGGGCTCTGTGCTGACAACAGAGAGCCTGATGCGGGGCCCAAACTCACAAACCTCGAGATCGTGACCTGAGCCAAAGATAGACACTTAACTGACAGAACTGCCCAGGCGCCCCAGCAGTGTAATTGTAAAATATGTTTGGACTGCCTGCATTTTTCAGGCTGCTCCAACGGGAAGAAGGTAGCATTTATTGAGCTACGACAACATGCCAGTCATTGTATATTTTACTATAAGAAAGAAATGACTCAACATTGTTCCTTACAAATGATTTAGGAGCAAAGTTTATAGGATGAAATTACATAAGAAAACATTTCAAAACTGGGAAGTAGCAATGGAAAACCTGAATCTTCAAAGATAAAGTGACAGCCAAGGTGGGAAAGGAGTAATAGAAATCTTTCAGAGAGGGTGAATTTGGAGCTGAATCTGGGGAGAAGATGACAGCTAAGCAATAGAAAAAAGGAAGGAAAAGTAGATGTGGAGGTGGGGAAGTAATGAAAAATACAGTTGAAGTGAATCTGCAGTTCAAGGATCTTGAATCAAGTTGTGGAATAAAGACATTGGCAACATGGAGATCAGAGTTAAGTTCTTTAAATCAATCCACACTGTGTAAATAACCCACTGTGTTTGGAGGACACCTAAGTCTATATTGAAAACCTACAAAGAGCGAAGTTTAAGCTAGGTACCATGAAAGATATAAAGCATCTAACATATAATCCTGGCACCTGAGATACCTGTGATTTAGTAGAGGACCCAAGGCATGCAGATATTGAAGGTAATAAAACTAAACTTTCTAGAAAGAAGATATCAAAAGAAGACATATGTTGATATTTCATGAGACCTTACCAAATACAAAATTTGGAGAGTGCTACTACAATTCAGAAAAGAAAGAGATCCCTGAGCCAGCACCATGAGATGAAAAAAGAAAAAGCAGCATGATGTCTGACTACCAGGAACTTAAAACTTTTAAACATCTACTTCATCAACACTTAGAACTGTTCAACCCGTCCCTTCCTCCTCTCTACCCTTTTATTTCTGTTTTCCATTAGCTGAGTGATGACGGCATTGCCATTTACATCAGCACTCAGCATCTATTCTCATCTTTTGCTAAAACATTGGGTTTAAATACATACAAAAGAGCAGCAGGAGACTTGAAAAAGACTGACTTTATATATGTACTTTTTTCTTGTGTGAAAGTCTAAAAACAGAAACCAGGATAGAATCTAGGAAAGAGAAGGAGGGTGTAAGAGTCACTCTTTTCATCCCTAATGCATTAGGCAAGACTGCATTGTCTTTAGCTGTATGTGAGCAAATGGATAGTTTTTCTTCTAAGTTTTCAGGGACAGCAAGGATTGTTGTAGGAGTTCAACTTCAAGTGTAAAGACATGACCCCTGATCTTAATTTGAAATATTTTCCCTGGATATGGATCATATTATATTAAAGCTCAAAGGGATGTTGGAGATCCAAAGGTACTCTTTCTTCTGTCTATATACGAATCCCAGAGATATTAAATGATTTGTTCAAAGTCGCAAAATTAGTTGAGAAAGAGCCAGTAGTGGAACTTGAGTCTCTGATGCCCAATATTTTGCTCTTTCAATAAAACTAAGTGACCATTTCTTTTTGGAATTTAGCACCAGGAAAGGTTTTGAACTTACTCAATATATAAACATACCCAAGCCTTGTTTTGGGCTCTACTAAACTCAGAGCTTAATTTAATGCCCAGATGAGTAAATCACATTTCTTGCACAATAAATTGTTCTTTCCTTTATATAATTTCTGATTTTTCTGAGTGTATATCAGATTTCATTGTAGAATAATACATATTTATTACAGAAAATCTGGAAAATAAGTCCAACTATAAAGACGCAATAAAAGTTCTTTTAATCCCACTACTCATAATACGTACTTCATGGAGGCTAACTTTCTATTATGTTTTAATAGTGAAGTGTCTTGAAGTAGCTTAAGAAGTAGGAAGAGATTATTTTATGAACAAGTTTGTTTCATTAAGCAGAAATTACATCACTTTGCTTTTCACAAATATTCACTAATCTATTAATATGTATAGTCTGTTTAGCTTAACAAACATCCAACGCCTAGAGCCCTCTTTTTATTTATTTATTTATTTAAAAAATATTTTTTTATGTCTTTACTTTGAGAGACCAAGAGCAAGCAGGAGAGGAGCAGAGAGAGAGAGGGAGACACAAAATCTGAAGCAGGCTCCAGGCTCTGAGCTGTCAGGACAGAGCCCGATGCGGGGCTCAAAACCGTGTACTGTGAGATCATCGCCTGAGCCCAAGTTGGAAGCTCAACCTCCTGAGCCACCCAGGCACCCCACCTAGTGCCCTCTTTTTAAAACATGCTTATCATGGAGAGATGGAAATCCAGGGCAGGCCAGGGGTGTGGGAGCTTGCCTTGGGCTCAGAGTGAAAGGTTATAGAAGTGGCTGGAAAGTGTGATTTAGAGAACGTACACATTATTAGAAAATACTTGTTCAATAATTTGATAAGAGCAATTTGGATCTCATACCAACTCCTCCCTTCATTTTCTGCTTATAAATGATCAACCCAACAGTGTTTGGGAAAACATTCAGAATATTCTATTAAGTTCAAATTTGTGTGGTTTATAAATTAGTAAAAGTGCACCCCCCCCACAGACACCTACATTCAAGATATCAATGAACCAGGAAAAGGAGAAATGATTGGACAGCAAAAAGAATTGTAATGAAGAAGCCATGAAGTCAATGTTGACACTAACTGCAGAGGAAGACGTGCTGTAGAATACTTTTGTTCATTCACTTGTTCATTCATTCATTCATCAAACATTTTTATATACACCTTAAGCCAGATACTTTAAATAAAAGATTGGATAAGATATTCTTCTTAAGATAATAAGATTTTAAGAATAGCCAAAATCAACAACAGGTGTCAGTGAGGATGTGGAGAAAAGGGAACCCTCTTACACTGTTGGTAGGAATGCAACTGGTCAGCTATTCTGGGAAACAGGATACAGGTTCCTCAAAAAGTGAAAGACAGAACTACCTTACGATCCACCAATAAGTATTTACCTAACAAATACAAAAATACCATTTCAAAGGAATATGTATGCACCCCATACCAGTATTATCTAAAAGAGCCAAATTACGGAAACAGCCTAAGTGCCCATCACTGATGAATGGATAAAGGAGGTGTGGTATATATATTACTCAGCCATAAAGAAGAATGAACTTTCCATTTGCAATGACATGGATGGAGTTAAGAGAGTATTATGCTAAGCAATATGAGTTGGAGAAACACAAATACCATATGATTACATGGATATGTGGAATTTAAGGAACAAAACAGATAAGTAAAGGAAAAAAAAAAGAGAGAAAGACTAGTAAACGAAGAAACAAACCTTTAACTCTAGAGAGCAAACTGATGATTACCAGAGGGGAGGTGAGTGAGGCGAAGGGTTAAATAGGTGGTGGGGACTGAAGAGTGCTCGTTGTGATGAGCACTGCTGTTGTAGGGAAGTACTGAATCACTCTACTGTACCTCCGAAACTAAGATTACACCAAATGCTAATGAACTGGAATATAAATAAAGAAAACAGCACTTCTGCTTTAAAAAAAAAAAGATAATAGGGGCGCCTGGGTGGCTCAGTCGGCTGAGCCGTCAGGCTTCGGTTCAGGTCATGATCTCACAGGTCGTGGGTTTGAGCCCCATGTCGGGCTCTGTGCTGACAGCTCAGAGCCTGGAGCCTGCTTCCAATTCTGTGTCTCTCTCCCTCTCTCTCTGACCCCCCCCTGCTCACGCTGTCTCTCTCTGTCTCTCAAAAATAAATAAAAACCAAAAAAAAAATAAAATAAAATAAAAAAAGATAAAAACCTTTGAAAGCTCAGTGGTGCAAGAGACAGAAGAGACAGAAATAAACTAATAAATATAAAGTAATATACAGTAAAATGATTTAGATAATAATTGTGATAACATCCCTTCAACAAATATTTCCATGTCTACAATGTGCCAAAGACCATATTAGTCACTAGGAATACAATGACGAGTAAACGGTAGACACTGTCCTAGCCAGTTTCTTTGTCCTTTCTCATATGTCCCTCACCACTGCTCTGGGACACGTATGTTATCATTTCCATCAGATTCAGAAAAGATAAGTAACTTACTTAAAAGCACAGAAGTAAAACTAGGCCAGATTATATACAGCTGATATACAACAGCTGTTGTGAAAGCAGAATGACTCCATTTTAAGGGGCATCCAAATTAGGCTGGAGTAGAACGTGGGTATGTCTATGTTAGTCATGCGAAAGAGGTTTAAAAAGTGCTTTCCAGGAAGTGAGGATAGTATGATCAAAGTCACAGTCTCTGGAAGAACACTGTATGTTTTGGGAATTTCTAGGAATTTTGTTTTCCTTGAACAAAGAATTTGAGTGTGATGAGAAATGCATCATGAAGAGATCAACTAAGCTCAGAACATATAGACCTTTGACTTTACCCCCAAGGCGCATGGGGCCTGACATGATCAGATTTACCTTTTAATGAGATCATGCTAGCTGAACTATCAAGAAGGGCTTTGAAGTAGACAAAACTTTAGGTAAGGACATCACTTAGGAGGCATGGCAGGTGTTACCTTACGACATGGAAAAGATCCAACCTAGGACATTGATTAGATGGAGAAGTTAGAGATTCTTCAGGATATAGTTAAGGGACAAAACAAAGGCCTCAAGAATTGATGGATATTGGGATGAAGATATAAGAAGGGACCTCTTGGGGACCCTCTGGGACCTTATTTAAGGATACATACAAAAGTTCATGTGGGAGAAATATTCAAAGTGTAATGAAAAGCCCACCATTGGATATTGTCAGATGCTTAGAGGAGAGGCCTGGGCTTCCGATAAATATTTGGAAACTGTTCTCATAGAGAACATATTTAAGATACAGCAGTTACTGAGATGAACATGGGAATAGGAAGACAAGCTGAAGGAAAGGATTTTTTAAAGAAAATGAAACATTCCACAAGTAAGAGTCATTTTGTTCAAGACAAGAAAGTTTGCTGTCCTAGAAATTTATGGAGGGGCATGTGGGTGCTCAGTTGGTTAAGTGTCCGACTTCAGCTCAGGTCATGATTTCACTGTTTGTGGGTTCGAGCCCTGCGTGCTGACAACTCAAAGCCTGGAACCTGCTTTGGGTTCTGTTTCCATCTCTCTGCCCCTCTCCTGTTCATGTTCTGTCTCTCTCTCTCTCTCTCAAATATAAAAAAACAAAAACAAACAAAAAAAAACCTAATGGAATAGAGAGTTTTAAGAAAGAATTAATTGGCAGAGTCAAATACAGGGAAAAGAAATCAGGAGTATATGGGCTGAAAATGTCCATTTGCCTAGACAACTAGGTAATAAATGACTTCAAAAAGAGACATCTTGGTAGAATAGTTGAACAAAAGTCCAGATTATAACGTGTTGACAAGGAAATGGGGAAGCAAGAAAATGGTCATGGTGATCACAGACTAAGTTTTAGGAAATTAGCTTGTGAAGGAAATGTGAAAGATTACATAGGTCGAGGAAGAGTATTTATTAGAGAATCTGGAATATTTAGAGGTTAAGAGAATAAACTAGTAAAGAAACAAATATATAGGAGAGAAGCACTTGACAAATGGAGCACAGTTCTAGAATTATGGGGGCCGTGTGATGCTTTTGCAGAGAACACTTAATCTTCTGGGAGAAAAGGAAAGACAGTAGGATGAATGAAGTTATAAAATCGCCAGCAGATGAGATAGCAGTAAACTGAGGGAGTTTACCATTAAGATCTGATGAATTTGGGGCAGCAGTGTTTTTGCAAGAGGCCTTAGGAGAGTGTTGGAAACTTTGGATAAGCACTAAGAGACATAATATTAAATTTCCTGTGACAGCATATCTCCAACTTGGTTAGATTTAATAAATAAATAAGGCAAATATGAGCTCCAGTTTTCACTGTCCGCCCACCTGAAGAGGCTCTCACATTCACTGAGTGGCAAGGTGGCCTGGACTGTACTCTTGGTTGTGTTATCTGACTACTGTGAAAATTTATGAAGAGGTGAGGATGCTTTTGGATAAATCCCTGTACCTCTAAGACTCAGCTACCCAACTACTGCCCAAGGTCCTTTGTAGTCACCTAAGTTCTTAAGGGGAGAGTCTACACAGGACAGCTAAAAAGCATAAAATAATAATAATAATATTCCATATTTATAGAGCTCTTACTATACTTTAGACACCATTCTACATTTTTTATATTATTAACTCATTTAATCATCACAGTCCAGGGTAGGGTATTTTTTCTCTCTTGTATAAGAGACATTGCATAGTGCTTCCCAAGTTCTCCCTCTTAGAGATAAGGAAGACCATATGTGTAATTAGTCAAAGAATTTATCTCAATCTCTCAACACCAAGCTAGTATTTCCCCTGTGCTAAATCACAAGACCAGGTGCGAGGCAACTAAAAACCACCTCCGTAGCCTAAATTAGCCCACCAGAACTATTCAAACCAGCCAATCTTAAACTCTGCCCTGCTTTGCCTTCCCCACAGAAACCCCAATAAAAGCTGGGGTCTAAGAACTCCCCTTACTCCTCCTGTTTCCTGACCAAGATCTGGTGTTCCTTCTGCAGAGTCCTGTCTCTCTCTCATTTCTAGAGGAACTCTTAAGTAACATTAAATTTCTCTTTCAATGGCATGGGCTTCCCTGTTGTCACCTTTTTTTTTTTAATGTTTATTTATTTTTGAGAGAAAGAGAGAGAGACAGAACACAAGCAGGGGAGGGGCAGTGGGAGAGGGATACACAGAATCTGAAGCAGGCCCCAGGCTCCGGGCTGTCTACACAGAGCCTGACGTGGGACTTGAACCCAAGAACCGTGAGATCATGACCTGAGCCAAAGTCTAGCGTTTAACCTACGGAGCCACCCAGGTGCCCCTCTGTTGTCACCTTTACAAGTTAAGACTGGGCACAAAACAAATTGTATTTTATAACCCTTTGCGAATTCATATAGTCATGTGATTCATTTTAACCATTAAGTGGGAGTCAAGGTTTTAAAACACAGTACATGCTTTGTGCAATTATCTTTTTCTTATCAAGGAAAACACATTCTGAGCAGCGCTTCCATCAATCTGGACCCTAGTAATGAGCAGCGGTACTTGCCAAGCATGTTGGAAATGTAGAGTGAGCAAAAAATAGCATTGCTGGAATAAGCCACTGAGATTTTATATTTTTATTGAAGCATAATCTAGATTATCTTGACTGTGATCATAACTTTGGAGGCTTTTGCCATAATATTCTGGTATCTACACACATTGAGAATATTTTGGGCATAGGAGATAGTAACCATACTACCAGAATCTAGTTTGGTAGGACAACAAAGCAGGGCAACTCAAAAGCATTAGTAAAAGAAATGAATGAACTTGATTTTCCTTCTGAGCCTCTGGATCATTTATATTTAGAAGGAAAAACTTGGAAGCCATAGGTTGTGACAAGTTACTAATACATGAATGTGTCCTGACTTAATAAGACCATACATTGTAACAGTCAGTGCTATTTATTTTATGTAAAAAACTTTGAATTAGATGTGCTGGAAGACAAAAAAAAAAAGGAGAAATAAATTATTGTAATAATCCCTTATATCATATGCCACACATTATAGGCTTCAAAGATTTGTCAAAAATATTTTTCTCTACTCAGGGAAGAAGGTAGGGAAAGTATTATCTCAGTTTTACAGATGAAGTGAAAAGTCATAAAGACTAAATGAGTTGCCCAAGGTAGTGTCAAAGTCACAAAGGGTAGAGACAAAACTCTACCTCACCAACCTAGAGACAAAACTAAAACACAACACTTAAGAGTAGATGCTCTTTTACAGCCGCCTACAAATCAAAATAGCTACTTCTCTTGTGGGCTAAAATGCTTGTTGCCAGAAAATGTTTAATAATGTTTTCAAAGCCTATAGTCAAATACATGAAGTTACTTGTTTGTGCCATGGTATTGAATGGATGCTGTAATTCCAAAATGGATGTGAAGAAGGCTTAACTATCAAACAGATATGGGGAGTCTGAAGCCCTTTTTCAGTCTTATCCAGACTGAAAGGACAGCCTGAAATGTTGAGATGTTTGAAACCTGAGGAGTTCCCATGTAAAATCTTAAGTAGGTCCTGCAGAGGGCAAGGAGAAAAAGGCAGGCCACTCCAGATGGGAAGGTGGCATGTTTAACAAGCAAGGGAACTTACATATGAGGCTTGTCTTGAGTAGCTGAAAAATGAGTAGATGTCCACAGGTAACTGCCAGAATCTTAAAGGTTTATATAGAGGCCTTACCTGTGGCTTTGAAGCTTGCTCTTTCAAGGCTGTGTGCTTGAAAAAGGCTCCAGGCTGTGGGAAAGGTAGGCAGAAAGTAGTTTACAGAGACAGGGGAAGAGAGAAGCTTCGGTCAGGAAGTCAACCAGTGATCACATCCTTTTAATGACCTCCACCAAGAGGAGAGAATCGACATGAAATCGACATGAAAGAAAACAGTAACTAACAATCGCCATTTATACATGGTTTTAGTTCTCAGGTGATTTCAGTGTGTATTTTTACACTTGTGTTTTATATTTTCCCTATAAATTTTTGTTTGTTTTGAGCCCAGATCTTGTGCCCTAAATCCTAAACGTTTAGGGAAATATTTAGAATCAGTGGAATTGATGTGGGGATTTAAAAATATGGACGTCTGCTCCCTGCCACTGAATCTGGATTCTGTGCCTGCTTTAGTTCCGGAAATTCCTGGGCAAGGCCTTGAGAGACTGGTAGCTCCTAATCCCTGACTCTTGGGATATTCACTCAGAGAAGGCGTGGATCCTAAGACCCGATATTCTTAATGATTATCTTAATGATAACCTTAATGAAGAGGATCCAGGCTTGAATATGGTTTTAGGGCATCGTCACTTCTAGCACAGTGAATAGTACGCAGCAGGCACTCCCACAGTACATAGCAGGTCCTAGAAGAGAGACTAAGATCGTGAGTGATAAATGCTGGGCTCTCCCCTACCTCCCCATAAAACCGAGGCTTTTTTTGGGTTTTCATTCTTAAGCCCCTCTTGTTTCTTGCAAGTGATTTAACGCATCCGGCAATACAAATCAAGCCCACGAGGCAATAGTTTTTACACAAAGACACATACAGCGTTCCGGTGCACATTTCGTGAACCCGAACCCTGCCTTACACCTAACGTATTTCACTCTGAACTTCAAGCTACTTGACGCGAGGCGTTTTTCAGGCTTTTACATCGACAGCAGCAGCCTGGGTTTTCTGGGACGCAATGCACCGCCCAAATAGCAGCAGGGGCTCCCTCTTCTTTCTCTCCCCAATCCGCCCAAGAGGGAGCCCAAAGAGCCACCCTCAGTTGTCTCGGCGCGCCGCGTGGGGGACACCGCCCACGTAAGCCCCGCTTCCGCAAAGCGCAGCTGGCTGCGGACGGAAGAATTGCAGGGGAGGGGCGGGAGCAGCCGAGTGGGCCGGCGGGGAGTTCAGCTGGGCGGGAGACCCCACGCCCAAGGCCTGACCTCCGCATTTGCAGCCCCGCGCCGCCCACTCAGGAATCCCCTCCCCGGCCCCCGCCCCCCCCGCCCCGCCGGCTGCACGCGGCGGCCGGATCTTCTTGAATTTCAACACAAAGGGAATCCTCGGCCGCAGGAAGTGCATCACGGAGAAAGAGGGACCGGGGGCGGGGAGAGGGGGATGCTTCCCTCCCTCTATACACCCCTACCCTCCCGGAACCCTGGGCCGCCGTGACGTAAACCCTCAGGGTCCCCTCTTCGCCCCAGGAGCCTGGAGCAAACAAGGACCCTCCGTCCCCCCCCGCCCCCCGCCTCGCTACCAACTCAGGTGGGAGGCGAGCGCTCTCCGCTCCCGCCACGCCGGGGCTCCCAAGCGGCGGGGACGCGAGCTGCCCCTCGAGGACGCTCGCACACCTGTTCGCTTCCCCCCTCCTTTCCTTCCGGGTGCGCCCGCACCTGGGCTAACGGCCTTTTTTTTTTTTTTTTTAAATCCCGGGGCTCCCAACTTTTCCTGTCACATCTCCTTCCTTCCCGGGTTTTCTGTAGAATCCCAGCTCGAGTGTCCTCCTCCACCCCCGGCAGGGCTGCACCCAGGCTTGGTGCCAGGCTTTCCTTGGCAGAACGTTTGCAGACCCGGAGTCCCCGCGTGAGCAAAGAGGAGAAGGGCAGGGAGAGGGACCACTTTCGTTTTCCATGACACCTGCCGTTCCAGGGACTGTCGCCAGGCTTTCCACCCGGAGGTTCCAGTTTCGGTGGCAGCGTACCCTTTGGGCGGGGATGTGGGTTGTTGGGGGCGGGGGCGGGAGGCGGTGGAGAGGAGGCAGGCTGGGCTAATTGGGGTTGAAGCAGGGTTTTTTTTGTTTGTTTGTTTTTGTTTTTTTACAAGGCTACCGTACTGAGTTTACTTACATTGTATTTTGCAAATCAATAAAAACAAAACTTTTCTAGGAATGTTTTATTCACATTTCACCACGGAGTGAGAAACCGTCATTGCCCATTACAAAAAAAAAAAGCTTTTATTTTTAGTTAAGAATGGATTGGGGAGACCAATGGCAATTTGGGGACAGAGGGGCCGTAACACCCCTTTTTGAGCCCCGGAAGGAGAGTTGGAAAAACCCGGGAGCTTTGGACTAGTTTTCAGGCGGAAAGACCCGGGTGACTGGGGAGGAGGGCGCGCAACTAACTCCTAGCTGCCCTCCTCCAGTTGCGGGCACTCGCTGCGTCAGGTGTGCCGGAAGGGGGCCACCTGCCCCTGGGGCGCGGGGCTGCCTCCGCTCCCC
>NC_043704.1:132991351-133154758 GCF_006229205.1 Suricata suricatta
GGCGCCACCGGGCCTCGCCCTGCGGCGAGCGCCGTCCTCCGCGACCCCAGCGCCTGAGGTCAGGGCGCGGCGCCCCGGGCCGAGGCGGGCTCTTCCCGGGAGGGCGGGGTGGGGGGCGAGGCGGCACCGCCGCCGCGGAGGGACGGTGGGGGGTTCCGGCTGCCGGCGGAGGTGGCGGGGGCGGGAGAGGGAGCCTGCGGCGGGCTGAGCCTGGAGGTGCGGGGCGGGCTCGCCGAGCGCTCGCCGAGAGGCTCCTGCCGGAGCAGCGGCGGCTGGAACGCGCACCTCCCTCCCTCCATCCTCCACCTCCTGATGAGCCCCAGCACCGCGCCAAGTCCCCCTCCGCTGCCGTCAGCACGCTCCCCTTCTCCCTTCTTGGCACTTTCCTATTGAACCATCCTTCTGGACAAACTTTGATGGAGAATTTCACACCGCGCTGGAAAAATGCCGGTTATGAAAGGATTACTGGCGCCCCAGAACACCTTCCTCGACACCATCGCCACCCGTTTTGACGGAACACGTAAGTCTGCACTTCGACGAGTTGTATGGTATTTTCTGAGAATGATTTTCCACGTATAAATTACTTTCCCTCCCACCTTCTTTTTTTGCACCAGCGGAGTGAAATGCCTTCCGTTTTTTCAAAGGTGTCTTTTGTGCGGAGAAATTTCCTTCCACCCATGCTTAGGTGTAGTATTAACACTTTGGATTGGTGTAGTTGGCCCCCTTGACTTCCTGGGTTTGTGAGGACTAGAAAAGAGCCTGAGGACCCGATGCCCATGTTCCCTGTGGGACCTGTATTTTGGTACCTCTTCATGGAATTTATTTTTATTATTATTATTAATTTTATCAGATGAAAGTGGGAATTCCCATATTAGTGAATTGCCACCTTATCTTTTTAGAGTTTCAAGGCTGACTACCTTATAGGGTGAGTTTGTAATGTTATGCTTCCGCGGGGCATCAATTCCTTCAGGTCTTTAGGATAGACATGATTTCCCATCAGAGTTTAAGAAATTCAAACTAGAATCAGGATTGCCAAGTGTAAGCGTAGAATTCTAAGCGTCGTGAGTTTGTCAGGATCTTAATTCCTGCTTTTATGCTAGAATAGCGTACCTCTCATTTTTGAAAGTACCCTAACCCTCTAGGAGAGACTATTGGAAAGGGAAGAGCTGGACATTATAAAGGCAGATCTGATCATATGAGAAAGTTTCAACCCATTTTTTTTTTTGAGGGAGAGTATTATTGGACCTTTGGCTTGCTTAAACTATAGTTTAAAATACGGATTATGGTGTTGTATGAATGCTTGGAGATTGTTCGGAATCACCTGCAAGTTGTTCTCTTTCAGGACCACGGTCAGGTCCCCGTTCCTTCCGTGGCTTCTCCTGCTCTCGTCATGAGCCCATTGGTCTTCCCAACAGGCTTGGGAGTTTGTACTTTTACCCCTAACAAATGCTCTCAGTTGGTTTCACTATGAGTATCCCCACCTTCCTCCTAATTTATGTAGCTTCTATGTGCTGTCTTTTCTTTTTCTGCCTCTTAAACAAAACTCCCAGAAACTCACTTATTCTAAAGGCTTTCCTGTGGTTCAGGTACTATTGTTTTTTATTATGATGGTATATTTCTTGGAGCTGACAGGAGAGAACACATCTAATTCTATTTCCACGCCAGTACTACTGTGAATTATTCATATCCACCTATATTGTGAAATATACACATTTCTATTATGGTAGGAAGAAAGTCCTGGACTTTATGCTTTAGGAATAGTTGGAAAGTTTACATAGGAAGGAAATGAAGCATTTACTTGATTTGGTCCAATTTTAATTTTTGATATCCGCCCTACTCATGGTAGAAGATGTGGATATTCTTCCAGTGTCTTTAACTTAAGCTTTAACCATTCTCTCTCCTTTTATATTCTACATGTGTCAGACAGTATTTATTGGTGAAATGCAGTGCAATTATATATGTGCTTTCTTTAGATAATAAGAGAAAATATTGTAATAAAACTTCTAGTCCCTGTCACTGCCATTAACTCCACCACCCCAAATCACCACCGCTGTCCTTAACATGTGTGATTGTGGGTACTACTAGTTATTAGTTTTATGTGAATGTGTTTTCTTGAAGTTGCAGATTTAAACCCCAAAGGCTCTCTACAAGGATCCCAAAAGCATCTTTTGCCAAAAAAAGTAATGGTAGTTGCTGATCTCATTGTCATTTAAAGTTGAATGGAATGCAGTGTGTAGTGAATCATCCCAGCCTAGACCTGGGAATTACTGCAGCAATATATTGAGGTATCATTTACTAATGAGAGGGATTTTTGATCATCAAAATGAGATACCTTTGCCTCTTTCTCTCACTGTAACATTTGATCAGCAGAGGGTATGGGGATGGGTGTGCTCGTGAATAACCCTTGTTTTTAAAGCTAACCATGACCATTAATAAAATGGACAATTAGAAGTTTTCAGTTCTTAGTTGAGAAGACCATCATTACCTACCAGCATTTAGAATAAAAAAACCCAAAAAACTCAAAAATTGTTGGAGAACATGCTTGGTCTGTGCTCCACAGGGCATGGGGGATTCCTGGAGGGAACCACTCTGCAGGCAATCAGTCTGAAAATCAGTGGAACAAATTTTAAAATGATGAGTAACATAAAGGTGTACTTTGGCAACACTTTTTTCCCCCCAACATCTAATCACTACCCCTTGTCCCAACAAACCCCACTCCAGGAAAGAGGATTGTATTTTTTCATTTACTTCTCTTTTGAATTACAGGATGGCTTAAATAATCTGAAACTTAAAAAAATACTCGAAATAAATTTTTAGTCTCAAATTTTGCTGTATCTATAATCCTGGGCATACCATTTCCTTGGCTAAATATTTTATCCTATTCTCTTAGGTTCCTGTGTTGACAAAATTTTAAGTATAAGTAATTTCCCTGAAACTCTTCCCATGATCATCCTTCTTTCTCTTGATTTTTTTATATTATTTATTTTCTTGTGCAAGATAAAATTATTTGCAAGATGAAACTATTTGCAAATTAGCAAAATTGCCACCTGCTCAAATAAAATCATTACAGAAAGGGAATAATGTTATTATACTCAAAATGTAATGTATTTTTTACTTGGTACATTGTCTGCCTTGCTTGTTACATATACTTTATAGTCATGTGAGTTTCTTATTTTATTTTATATTGAGTAATCCTGATGAAAAAAATAAGAGAAGAAACAATAATCCTGGAAAACCACCTTGCTAACTTAACTACCATGCAGTATTATCATTAGCCTCCTAAATTAATGTTGTAATGGGAAATAATAAAACATTTCAAAATTTCCCACAGAAAAATATTAGTTTCCAACAATAAAAGCTTATAACATAATCTTACTAATTTATCAGTTCAAATATTTTCCCAGGGTAACATAAAAGAAGTTAATATATTTTATCACCTGGTGACACTTTTTTGTTTTATATAATAGGTCATTTCTCCCTTTCAATATTTAAGAAGTGAGTTATTTCTCAGGATTGAAAGACAATTGGGAACCATTAATTGGAAGTTATTTTCTCTAATAAACAATTTTTTTAATTACTGGAAAATATAAATCTTTTTATATAAAACTACTCTATAATACATTTACTTTTGAAATAATGTTCTTCTTGCTTCTGTTTAGTTGAAGTGCAATGAGGGTTAGCGAAACTAAGAACCATGCAAATTTTATTATCTATACCCTATTAGGACAAAAAAGTAATGCCAATGAATATTTTTGTGACTCATTACATGTAACCACACTTCTCATTGGGAACACTCTAAAACAGACAGACAGATGGATAGACGGACACACACAAAATGAATGTTAAAACATTATGATCTATATCAAGTTCACTTTCCCCACATTTATTATGTTTAATGTATTTTCTGGGTAGACTTTTGTGTTAAGCACATGAATATTAATCTGGACAAAGGGAAAGCGTAGTAGAAAACACATAAGTACATATTTTGAAAACTAGTTTCTTAGTACAAAAATTTGGTACATTTGAGTAAACGCTTGCTTTCTTTCTTTCTTCCTTTCTTTTCTTCCTTTCTTCCTTCCTTTCTTTCTTTTTTTCTTCCCTTCCTCCCTTCCTCCTTTTCTCTTTTCTTTCTTTCCTTCTTTCCTACTTTCTTGGATATAAAACTTTCAGAAGAAAGTGTCCATTTTCAAATATAATGGTGTATTAGCCTACATTTTCATAGCTGTATATTAGCATACATTTTCCAGTCATGTTAAAATTTGCCCAGAATACTTCTCCTTTGGAGTTAGTGACATAAGATTTAAGCTTTAAAGGAATTTGTAGCTCAGTGGACTCTATTAAGGAGACTCCAGAGTGTTCTGAATAACAGTGGTTTAGAAACTCATTCATATTTGCATATATTTTATATACTCCTGTATCACCTGTTTAAAATGGTCCAAGGTGATTTTTAAAAATTGAAATACTTTCTTTATAGAGGCAATTGCAGTGGTTTTTCTTTTCATCTTTCTTTTCTTCTTTTTATCCATTTTTCTTTTCATACTTTCATCAAATATATAGATCTCTTCACGTTAGAAGTGTAGAGAGAAGGGTAATGGACCCAGTGCTGTAGGAAGGGGAAGATTTAGCGGGACGATGGTGGGGATCTTCCTAAGTGTTTGCAGGCTTGTGGTTGGGAGAATATCAGCAGAGGCATTTAGCCAGTAAAAAAGAATGAGCTCCATTATGTTTGGGTCTGTCTATAAAAGGCTATTACATGAAAACATTCAAGGAAATAGCTAACATTCTAGAGATATCTCTCCCCAAATAGAAGTTTATAAAGACTCTTAAAAATTTTTTTTATATGCTACTAGTAATTTCTTTTATTATTCTTTATGTTTAGGGAGCTAGTTCGTTGTTAGTTTTCTTTCTCTGGGTAGTAAATTACCACAAACTTAGTGGTTTATTATGTCACATTTTCTGAAGGCCAGACACCTAGGATTGGCTAGAGTTCAGGGTCTCACAAGGCTGCAAACACGTCATCAGCGGGCGCTGTGGTCTTTGCTGAGGCTCAACACCCTCTTCCAAGGTCATGTGGTGGTTAGCAGAATTTAATTGCTTGCAATTTTATGATTGAGGTCTCCATTTTTTTTGCTGTCAGCCACAGACTTTTCTCAGCAACTACCAGCTGCCCTGTTTGTTGCTGCCTGTCCTCTCTCATAGGCCCTCTCACACCAAGCAATTTACTTTTTCAAGAGCAGCAAGAGGGTCTCTCCTTTAAGAGTTCCTCTAAGTCAGGCTGGCCCAGGAGAATCTCCCTTTTGATTAACTCATAGTCAACTGATTATGGAACTTAATCACATCTTTAAAATCATCTGTTCTGTCCACACTCAACAGAAAGGGATCAGACGAAGCGTATACACAAGGAGTTGAGAATCTTGGGCTCCATCTTGGAACTCTGTCTACTACATTTGCTATCCATACAAAACCCAATGTTCTCACATTTGTTCTTGGAAAGTGTAGATTTACTAAGCACACTCTGTAATTCTGTATGAATGAAACCCTGCTGAGTTTACATCTGAAACCTTAGTGAATATAAGGCCCAACTTACTGGAGGGAGGGTTTTGCTTCACATTTTGGCAATGGCACAGGAGTAAACATAGCTTAGTTCATCCAGTCAGATTTAGTCAGCAGTCCTGTCAGACTCTCGGACTCTTCATTTCATCATCTAGAAGTAAAGTGGAAAATATCAGATTATTTTCAGAATATTAATCCCAGTCTCTTAACAGGGTGCTCCCTCTTTATAAATAAGGGATGAGGTCTGTTAGTCTGTGTCTATGGATATCTTAGTCTTCACTGGATGGAAAACCAATTCTAGAATATAATATTTGCAAAAAATAGAGCCAAGACAGCTTGTCACACTCTAGGCTGGATTGCTTCCACCTTACTGACTTCTTAACCAGGCCCATTTCTGGGCAGACTACTTTGAAATGGATGATTTCCATCTCTTTCTCATGCTTCTAACCATGTTTTAGATTTAAGACACTCCCAACACTTGCATTTAAGACACTCTTGCATTGAGGTTGGCTGTGTTCAACTAAATAATGTTCTTTATTTAAACTTCATTCTAGGTCTACTAAAAATTAGAAAGAGAGATGGATGGGGAGAGAGAGGAGAGAAGAGGGAGGAGGGAATTATTTATTCTCATTCCTTGACTTTGTAGATGAATTCTTTATAAAGGGCTTATCACAAGGGTTCTCATAACTTCCATGCAGTGATCAAAGTGTTTGCTTTATAAGAAATGGATTTATGTCTTGGGGCACCTGGGTGGCTCAATCGGTTAAGCGTCTAACTCTTGATTTCGACTCCGGTCATGATCTCATGGTTGGTGGGTTTGAGCCCCTTGTGGGGCTCTGTGCTGACAGTATCAAGCCTGCTTGGAATTCTCTCTCTGTCTCTGTCTCTGTCTCTCTCTCCCTTCCTCCCCCACTTGTGCTCATGCTCTTTCTCCAAATAAACATTAAAAACAAAGAATTGGATTTATATCTATATCAGACATATATTTCTTTTACTGAATGAAATGTGCAAATAATAAGAAAAAGCCTAATTATACAGTGCTTAAAAATATTAGATAATTTTGTTTTGACATCATCATATAGAGGGAAATTGATAGCTAATATGTTACAAATGGAAGTTAGACCCACAATGTATTTTTTCTAGGCTCTGGCTTTTGGTATCACCTGTAGACCAAAGGCCATGGCATGAACCCTCTTCTGTCATGAAAAAAACATCGAGAGTCCTGAGTTACCAGTGTCTGGAGTGTCCTAGACCGAGCACACTTTTAGAATGGTACAGTCTCTCTGATGAAGTCTTTGCTTTATTCATCAACCATCAATCAATCGTTTCTTCAACAATATTTAATCAGCACCGACTATATACAAAACCATTATAAAGCTTGGAATAAACCAAGCTTGTCTTTCTCTCAAAGAAGATGATAGAAGTATGCAAAAATTACTGTAGTATAGGTTGGAAAGAGATAAGAGTATAGGCAAAGGCCTATGCACATCAGGACGAGAGAGGAATAATTTCTGTGAGTGAATGATCTGAGGGTTTTATATAATGATTATGACTGATCATTATGTAATGGGAATGATTAGCACATACATGATTAGGGCAAAGACAATATTCTCTTAGCTCTGCCAATTTGTGTAGCATTGTCATTGGGACTAAAAAGGGGGACCTTTAAGTATTTTAGAGGATGTGAAGGGCAAAAGGTAGAGCAGGAGGAGAATGGAAAGTCAATTAGGCCAGACATAGAATGTCTTTAAAGTCAGAGTGCTTTGTCATAGTAAGCCATTGGAGGGGATAAATTAATACCTTGGTAAGAGTTATGACGCCATCTGTTCCTGGTATAAAAATTTTCAACCTTTCCATATTCCACAGGCTGACGTCCATCTTGAAACCTAAGATGTTTCTTCTTATTGTCGCTTCCAAAAAAATGCCTTTACACTTCAACAAGGGTCCCAGAGAATGCAGTGGAATTGATGCATTCTTCATTTTTTCTTTTTTCTTTTTTCTTTTTTTTTTACATATATCTGTTTTGCCCAGGGAACTAACTTTCTCCTCTTAGGAAAGGGAGAGATTGATTTCTGGCCACGTAGCTGAGTACTCTTCTCCTCCAGAGCTGTGTCATACTATAGAATTATGCCTGTGGAGAAAAAGAATCGAGGGTGTGCTAGCATTCAGTCCTAGTGAAGTCTGAGAGATGCCAGCAGTAGAAGGCGCAGAACTGCAATTGCTGCAGAGATAGTAGGGTTCACCCTGGCAACGCATATCTGCTGATATAGTCTAAATACTAAGTTTTAAATGAAGTTTAGTTTAGCAGAGCCTACAAACAAAAAAAAAAGATGAGACTTCAACTTTACCTGTGGCACAGTTCATATTTAGCAACTGGAGCAATTGAAGAGCTTTCTCAGTAATTTAAACAGTCAAATATAGTTCTTGACTTATAAATTCCCTGGAAGATATATTTTGGTTTTCTTTCTTAACTGTTAATGCAACTGTCTTATCTCCCTTAAACCCTTCAAAATTCACATGTCCCCAAATGAACTAATAATCTTTCCTAGTCTCTGAAACCTATTTGTCTTCTTCTGTTTTCTGGTTCCATTATTGGCATCACCACCCACCCATTTATCTGAGCCGCCCTGGACTGCCCACACATCTAATTGGTTATCAAGTCTTTGAGATTTTACTTTAGAAATGCCCTAATCTGGCTCTTCTGCCTCCTCTTCATTGCTTCTTTCGTTTGGATCTTCTACTTCTTATCTACACAGTTGTAATCTTACTCTAACTGGATTTCTGTGGCCATAGGCCCTTATCCTGCTCACTCCCCGCCCTTTGGTCTACATCGTCTCTAGAATGGTTTCCGATAAGAGCCATGTGATTTAATCATTTAACCCTCCTACTTAAAGCCACCTATCAGCTCGCGGCTACCTCCTGGAGAATGCCCAAAGTCTTCAGTGTCATATGATCCCAAGATGATTCTGCAGAATCTTTTCCAACCACTGTCTCCCAGGCCTTAGACATACTCTGAATCACCTGCTCATTCATGTCTCTGGGCCTCTGCATGTCGCTTGAAGAACAAGATCTTTTATTTTCTTTAAGACCCATCCTGAGGGTCACCTTGTATCTAAAGTCTTTCTGTAAGGCTCCATGTTGAGTTAGATGGCATTTGCTCTCTGCTTCCATATTATCTTGCCACCCCTCACATGTGCTCTGCTTTCCTATTTCAACCCTCAGGTCCTTCAAGCCTTGACTGTCTTTATTCTTTTGTATCTTCGTTGCTCAGACTTATGCTTGGAACAAAGTCATCGCCCAATAAGTGATTCTTTGCGCAAAAGAACTTCAGACTCGTTGAAGGCTGGGGTTGTGTATTGTCTCTCTGTTCCTTCGGTGCTAACTGGTTTTCCTTTATTCTGTATTCTGTTGTTTAACTGGTTCTGAAACATTCTAGATCTTATTTTCACATGGTGCAGGTACTGATTTCTTTCATTAAACTTTAATGGGAACAGTGACTACCTTTTGGGCACATCCACATGCCTTCTGTATACCATGCTGGTGCTTCATTTGTTCCCCACAACACAGCCCAGCAGGGGGGAAGGCAGCCCCGCTTCTTGTTACAGATGACAAAATTCAGGCTCAGCATTTTTCTATGTTATCACGCTAGCCTGTGATTTTTCTACTATAGCCTGTGATTTTTCTACTATATCACACTGCCTCTAAAATGTGTTTTTTATAGCAAGTATAAACAAACTAGGGCAATCTGTGGTATCATTTCTAGTTTCCAACTCTTGCAAAAAGGGATTTCGGCTTTAAAGTTTTTAGTCCCTTCTAGTATGTATGCTGTTTTTTTCTTTTGGTATACTGTATTATGCCTTAAGTACTTGTCACTTAAAGGATGTTTTTAAATTGATATTTAAGACTCATATCTGGAACTACTAAATGCATTCATTGTGCCAAACAGTTTTGCTCATCAAAGAAAATCTACTGTCCATTTTTTTTTAAAGAAAGAGATCCATTTTCTTTGAGATTTTGGTGGCTTAGAATGTGCTGATTTTAGAACTTGTGACTCTTACTGTCAGGCTAATCTCTCTATAGAAGATATTCTAAACCTCGTTGCTGTTGTAGTGACAGCATTCTGTGTTTTTACCTTGTCTTACAGAAGAAATTCTTCTACCTATGTTGAGGCTGCTTTTATGGGGAAAATATATTCTCCACTGTCAGGTATTGTTGCTATCTTTTCTGAGCGATCATTTACCTTTACATTTCTCCATAACCAACTTACAGGAAGAAATAAAGGTACCTGTCTCTCCAACTCTCAGAAATAATCTAATTTAAAAATTTTTTTTTTTTAATTTATTTTAGAGACGGAGAGAGAGACAGTGTGAGCAGGGGAGGGGCAGAGAGAGAGGGAGACGCAGAATCTGAAGCAGGCTCCAGGCTCCGAGCGGTCAGCACAGAGCCTGACGTGGGGCTCAGACTCACAGACCATGAGATCACGACTTCAGCCGGAGTCAGTCTCTTAACCGACTGAGTCGCCCAGGTGCCCTGTACGCAGTGTATTTTTGATTCAAAGAAACCAAAAGTTACAAAATTACTTGAAAGATGGTAATAATAGTTAATGTTTGTATAGCATGACAGTATATTCATTTTTTTATTCCATCACTTGAATTACTTTTGAATATAAGCTAAAAAGTGGGTCCGTATTATAATTTTAAATGCACATTTGTTTTCTATGAGTGAAGTTAAACATTGTTTAATATATTTGAGGTCTATTTGAGTTTCCTTTTCTGGGCACTATTTACTCATATGTATTGCCCCTTTTTAATTAGGTTGTTGGGATTCTCCTTTTGACATCTATGAGCTTTTTACATAGTTACCAAATTAATATTATATTCATGATGTGAATTTTATATGTTTTTATTTATAATTATGGTTGGTCTTTTGATTTTTATACAGATGAATTAATCAATTTTCCTTTTTAGATTTCTGTGTTTTGTGTCATACCAACAGAGGTATTTTCTACACTAAACTTATTTTTAAAATAAACCCTGAAAGGGCAGCTAGGTGGCTCAGTCAGTTATGTGTTTGACTCTTGACTTCGGCTTAGGTCATGCATGATCTCATGATTCCTGGCTTCAAGCCCCTCTACTGTTAGTGCAGAGCCTGCTTGGGATTCTCTCTCTCTCTCTGCCCCTACTCCACTCATGCTCAGTTTCTCTCTCAAAATAAATAAAGAAACTTCTGTAGTTTGGTCTCTTGAATGTGATGTAGGGATCGAAACTTATTCTTTCTACATGACTATCCATTTTCCTAACAACATTACTCAATAATTCATCTTTTCTATGCTTCTTTTCTATTCATCTTTTTATTCCACTGTTTTGTTTTTCTAATTCAATCATGTTTACTTGAAGCCTATTGATTCCTAGGTGTTATTATTTTTTTAACCAGCCAGCTTTCTGGGTTCCTACTATCTTTTGTAATAATTTTTCTGTTAGTTTATCAGAGTTTTCAGCTAAGACATAATATTGTCTTCAAATAGTACAACTTTCTCTGGTTTCCTTCTAATTTTTACAATTCTTACTTTTTGTCCCTTTCATTTTTTCTATTGTTTAATTGCCTTGGCTCATATTATAAGCATTATAAATACTATTAAAAATGGTTTGATGATAGTAAGGAAATTCCTTTTTGTGCCTGCTTTAATGGAAATTATTTTAGTGTTTTTCTAATAAGTATTTTTCTGGCTTTTAATTTGAGCGATAGGTATTTTATTATATATTTCCACTTTAGTAAGAGATTTTGTTATGTATTCCTATTTTATTAAGCAATATTTATAAACTGTCTTTTCAGCAATTCTGTTTCTCAATGAATCAATTAATGTAATAAATTCAATTAAACTATCCTTGCATTCTTTCAGTGGAAGTTACTTGGCCATGTGGCTGGATTTTACTGGTTAATGTTTTATTTGGAATATTCCACTGGAAATGCACACATATACACACATGTACACACATACACGTATGTATGTGCCTGTGTAAACATTGACATTTATTGTCTTTGTATGTATGTATTACTGAAATTTGGTGGGGGGCCCACATATCTGTACTTGTGCTTATTAATGTAATTCCTTATTTAGCATTTGTGCCAAATTTTTCATATTTTAATAAAGTATCACTATTTTTTTAAATTTAATGTTTATTTATTTTTGAGAGAGAGCACAGGTGAGAGTGGGGCACAGAGAAAGGGAGACACAGAATCTGAAGCAGGCTCCAGGCTCTGAGCTGTCAGCACAGATGTGAGGCTCAAACTCATGAACTGTGAGATCATGACAGGAGCCGAAGTCAGACGCCTAACCAACTGAACCACTCAGGTGCCCCAAGAAAGTATCATTATTAATGATTGCATTAAAATTAATCAAAATGGGTTGGTAGATCTCCAGTTAGTTCTTACAGGTTTGGACTATAGTCTTGTCTAATAATGTCTAGGATGCCTGTAGAGTGAATATAGGTGTTACTTTAATGTGTATTTAAATCTGAATGATGCCAACAATATCCTTTATCTCAACGGTTTCCAGATACAAAATACTTAATAATACTCTATGTACATACAGATCTATCTATCTGTCTATCTATCTATCTATCTATCTATCTATCTACCTTTTTCCTAGGACAACATATGCATTATAAACCAACCAGTAACACCTGAGCCTGTGAGATGCATGGAGTTGCCAGGCCACAAGTTAGTAGAGCCCGTAGGAAACATGGGAAATTATAGACTAGGTATACATGAAATTGAAGTAGAATGTATCTATTTTTGGTAGTTTAAAAATTTTTTGCATGAAACTTTTAAGCCATCAGAGATGTCGCAGAAATGAAAAATGTATCGAATGAAGTACTGAATTCCCATTTCTTAAAACAGTTAATGATGAGTATGTAACTGGGAGAAAATAGTGACATTTACATTTGTCACGGTGCCCACATTGGGGTAGTATCCCTATAACTACATTAAATAAGAAGCCATAAGTCAGTTGAACAAGCATCACTGTGTTATTTAAAAATTAGTAGCTGATTTAAGAAGATTACGTTTGCAAATAAGGATTCATTCTGCAGAAAGTATCTTGGATATACTGCTCTGTGAAGCGTGATTTTTCACTTAGATTGTAGGACTGCTCTTCTACGTGAACAGTGAGATCATGAATGTAACTACTACCGTAATCAAGATTTAGAACAGTAATTTCACTTCCAAAGTTCAAATATCCTCCCCCTACTTATATTTCTTAGCAACAATTAATCGGTTTTCTATCCCTATGGTTTTGGCTTTTTTTAAATGTAATACTAATGAAATTATATGATATGTTGCATTTTTTTTGGTCTGGCTTTTTTCATTTAGCATAATGCTTTTGCAACTAATTTACTTTTTTCATGTATCAGTAGTTCTGTTTCTGAACTGAAAATTTCATTCAGTTTTGATTTTGTTTTCTTATACATATAGAAAAATGAAACAGCAGCGTTTAATGTATTGTTTTAGTAGAAAAAGGACTTAGCAAGTATAAATAATATCAGGGTTTTTGATCGGAAGCCAGTTAATATTAATCACGCTTGAGTTTTTGTATCTAATTCATGGATATAAGTAAAGCTTTTCATTTTATAGAAGGTAAATCATACATTATTATAAATGTCACTGTAAATTCAATTAAATGGATCATTAAAGATACAGTTACTTAATTTGTGGTGACAGGACAAGTGTAAGTTTTGGTAAAGCAGTGTCACAGTAGAAACAGTGTTTATTGTTTATTGAATTTAAAAAATATGTGAAGCAGAAATGTGCTTCGACTTGATTTGTGGTATAGGTATAATTCACTTCTGTGTCAAAAACCAGTGATATTCTATCAATCACTAAGAAGCTGTAGTGGTCAAAATTGCCAAATATTTTTATATATGAAGAATTAGGTACAGTAGTTACACTCCTTAATGTATAATATGAAACACAGAAAAATATTTGACACGGAGCTGCATGGTTTCTCTTTGCCTCCATCAGTCAGAATTTTAAAATATCTGAGTCTTTGGGGCACCTGGGTGGCTCAGTTGGTTAAGCGTCCAACTTTGGCTCAGGTCATGATCTCACAGTTTGTGGGCTTGAGCCCTGTGTCGGGCTCTGTGCTGACAACTCCAAGCCTGGAGCCTGCTTCAGATTCTGTGTCTCCCTCTCTCTCTGTCCCTTCCCTGCTCATGCTGTCTCTCTCTCTCTCCTTCAAAAATAAATAAAAACATTTAAAAAATTAAAAAAGTATCTGAGTCTTTGAATTAATGATTTGTAAATAATCTAAGTGTCCTCAAAAGTTATTAGTCTTTTCTAAATGAGTCAGTTTTGTTTTCTTTTCATTTTGTTTGAAACATTTGAAAATATTTAATTAAAATATTTAATAAACAGAGTACCAAAAACTTTGTTTTTGTGGATAGCAACTATCGTAAACAAAATTTCAAAACTGGAAGACATTGAAATGTATCTCTAGATAAGTAAAGAAAAAAAAATCAAACAATCAGAGCTCAAACTATGTATTAGATTAATATTTGAAACTTTTTAATTTTCCTTTGGAATATTTCATCTGGAAAGACTCTTTTTTTATGTTATTTATTTATTTTTGAGAAATAGAGAGACAGCACAAGCAGGGGAGGGTCATAGAGTGAGGGAGATACAGAATATGGAAGCAGGCTCCAGGCTCTGAGCTAGGTGTCAGCACAGAGCCTAACGCGGGGCTCGAACCCACGAATCATGAGATCATGACCTGAGCCAAAGCCGGAGGCTTAACTGACTGAGTCACCCAGGCACCCCTTGAAAGACTCTTTTGATGAAGCTTTTATTTTTAATTGGATATATTTAGGTTCAGACTGAAACTGAATGGAATTGAAAAGAACTACAATTTTGCAGCACCAATATTTGGCAAAATACTAAAAAGAATCATAAAGACACCTTTTATATTTTAAACAGCAGACTCCACAGCCAACGTGGAGCTTGAACTCAACCCCGAAATGAAGAGTTGCGTGCTTTGATGCCTGAGCCAGCCGAGAGGCCCATGAGGACACATAACAAATTTTTGTTTTGTTTCCGAAAGTAGTTACTCTGAATAGGGCAAAATGAGAACCTATGAAGTTTTTAAACTGTAATAGTTACACCTTTTCAATAAAAAAGAATTGAGATATTCTTAATAAGGCAAAATTTTGGGAAAAATAGGATTGAGAATATCATCTACTTAGCAAAATTTGCATGCTGCCTAGAAGGTATTTCAGCAATTACAGAGTATTTTTTCAATTAAAATTTTTTAGGACCTGTAGTGAAGAGTTATTTGAAGATGTCACGATTTCAAATTTATTAACCATAAAATGCACTGTTGAGGAAAATTACAGGCAATTTTATGAAAAAAATTAAAGTAATAATAGTAATATGGATGCAAAAAGACATTTTCTTTTAAAAATACTAGCAGCTTGATAAGAGAGACAGATATATAGCTAAGTGCATGATTTAAGTTTGTGAACGTATAATGAAAAGATCATTGTGCTTAGATTATTTTCTGGTAACATAAAACCATAAGTATTATTTTACAGAATTAATTTATGTTTTAAAAGTTTTAGAAAAAAATAAAGTTTATATATTTATTAATATAAATAAACCAAATATAAAAAACAAGTACTTTTGGAGTGGCTGAGTGGCTCAGTTGGTTAAGCATCTGACTTTGGCTCAGGTCATTTTAAAGCAATCATTTTTAAAGTTATGTGATTTTAATAGCTATTAAATACCTACTAATAATATTAGTACCTATCTTCACTTTCAGAGGCATCCCAGCATCATCTTGCTATACTCAGCTCAGAATGGGATTTTCACAACTCTTTGAAATAGGGTTTTTGGCCTACCCCAAACTGCCGAGTATAAACTTCCTTAAATTAGACTTCTTATGTAAGTTCCTTCTCAAAATGTTTTTTTCCTTTTTTTGTAAGTTGTCTCTACTCCCAATGTGGGGCTTGAATTCATGACCCCAGGACCTAGAGTCACATGCTCTACCAACTGAATCAGCCAGCCACACCCTTCCCCCCCCTAATTTACTTTTTATATTATCTTCTAAGGTAGATTGATGGAGTTGAGGGAAAAATATTTCCCACAATTTTTATTGTTAGTATAAATATTAAAATAAATACTTAATGATTTGTATAACCAGTTTTGGTATCACTTTAATTTGATAGAAACCTTGAAATGGAAGTGACTTGAGTTTTTATTTACCTGAAATTGTTCTAGATATTTGTTTGTCCTCACTTTAGTGACAAGGAGGCAGAGGATCTTAGAACCTAGAGAGACTCCTAGTACAGGAGAGGGCTGGGCTCTTACTCTTGTGCTTTCATTGCAAAATCCATGTTCTTCCTTCAGCTTTACTCTGATTTTACTTTGTAAGAGGGGAAAGAGAAGAAGAGAATTGACAGTTGATGAGCAACCATGCACCCAATGCTATGTTTGGTATTTTCACCTACATCAGTTTATTTAATCTCTGCAACACAGCAAGTTAAATGTTTTTATTCCTTCTTTATGAATAGGGAAATTGAAGCCCAGAAAAGTTGAATAAATTGTTAAAAGTCACACACTTTATAAAGAGTGAAGCAGGAATTTATAGGTAATAGTTTTGACCATAGTAGTCTTATGTTAAATAAAAAAGCAAAAAATTGCAGCTAAATTGTAAAGCATTACATTTAGATGATTAACCTTAACAGTCATCATTGACTTCATGTTGAGACACAAACCATTTTGTGCTTTTTAAGAACACACCGTTATTACCCAGGACTATTATCCTGGCTTATCCATGTTGATTGGATTATCCAGGAATCTACCTCCCTTGTTAGAGTAAGTACCAGAAATGGTTCTCCTTACTTGAGGGGTCATGACCCACCTGAGGGCTATGCCACAAGGCCAGACGTTTGATAATATTAGAGCTGATTCAGAGTTTTCTATAGAACAGTGTCACACTAATCTGAATTTTAAAATGCTTCTGGCCAATCAGTGGTCGGTTCGGAGTGGGAGTAGGGTAGGAGAGGTGGAATTGCTAAGGGGTCTGAGGAAACTTTGGGGGGATGATGGGGACTTATCTACTGAAGGGACTCTCAGGGCTGGCTTTTAACCTATTCTTCAGCTCCCTTTGGGACCTGGAATGTACCTGTCCTTCCTTTTCCCCCTCACTATCCCTCCCCTAACTGGAGCAACTCCGATATCACCTATTTTATACCTTGAGTTTTGCATCAGCTTTCCATTGAAGAATGAGTTCTGTGGTTAAAAACAAATTTTGAAAACATCAGAGCTGGCACTGAAACGTTACATAACTATAGCTCTCACTGTGTGGTGAGCTCCCACCGCCACCTCACTGCCCATTTAAACCCATCTTTATGGGTCCAGTCGTTTCCTTCTACGTGGATGAAATTGAGGTCAAGTTCTGTGACACTTTTGGTCAATAGTAGGTAATGAAGAGATCTTTCAGTTACTTTAGTTTTAGTTAATAAAGATTCAGTGCCACAATTTTCATCTTTGAAAGGACAGCCCTTTCCTCCCCCAGCATAGGTCCAGGTTGGACTGGAAACTTACAGTAAGAAAGCTCCCCACTTACGAGATTCTCCTTCTCCATTCATTAGGCTGCCTTGGACTCTTCCAGGGTTGAACCTCGAGGAGAAGGGAGAAATGTGAGACAGAAAAGTTCTGAGTTGACAAATATTACTAAAAGCTGCCATTGGCATTTTGGAGCAAACCTGGTGTTCGTTTTCTAGGTACTGCTCTAGCCAAATTGGTAGAAGCCATGTTGATTGCCTTGTTTTGGTTGTTTGGTGGATGTGCCATCTGATTGTTAAATCTTTGGAATATGACATGTGTTTTGAGGTTTGTAGTGAAGCTGGTTCTCTTATTGGGCACTTTTCTGAGTTCTTAAGACCTCTTCTCTCACACACACACACACACACACACACACACACACACACACAGCACATTCCAAGGGATTTCTCACCTGCTATATCTTTGACTTGGGTGATCACATTTGTCTCTAGCTTATGACTTTTCTCATCCTCAAGGCACCCAGGGTACATCTTCATCTTCTTGTAAGGGAATCACTTCAGTCCTACAAGGGTCCCTCTTGTACAGGATCTTTGGCTAACCCATGCTGGCTATCTTGTGGACTTGAACTGAATCCATAGAATCTATAGGAAACATCTTCATGTTCTTTGCAGATCACCTTCAATATGGTAATCTCCTTTTAGTGTTCCAGCAGCACAGCTGGCCAGTCACCATCTCTTGCTTATTTAAATTGTTTTCCCCAAATTTCTAGAGGACACTCTGAGTATGCTACTGAAGGGCCATTTCCAAGCCAAGCCCCTCTATCTCTGAAAACCCTTCCTAGTCTCCCTACCCCACTGGTTTAATAACCTCAGTGTGGATGAGGGCTTAAGAGTGTGCAAGATTGGTTTTTGTTAACCTCTTTTAAAAATTCTCTGTGTAGTTTCTTACCTCCTTTTAGAATATGGAGACATTGACACCTAATGTTTTAGGGCCTCGACAGAAATTTGAAATGATAGGGGTACATTTTATTATCCTGTTATATAACAAAGATACTTAGCATATAATTAATCTTCAATAAATGGATAACTTCAGCTAAAGTGAATCTTATGGATCCTATCAGAAATCAGTAAATATCCTCCTTGGGACTCAAAGATTATTTATACATATTTTTTGTTCTCTTATCAAATAATTTCAACATCTCATATTTTATATTATATATTATGTTGATGGAAAGTGTTTATAAATACTTTATTATGAAGCCACATGTATTATCTCATTTATTTTTTACAAATACTAGACTAAAGTTTGAGAAGGAATTAGCTGTATTTCTGCTTTAAATCCACAGAGGAGATTCACATCCATGCATTCCAACCTTAACGTCAGAAAGTTAAGTGGGGAAGAGATTTGGGGAATATTATGAAAGATCATGTTTCCTCCTTGCATAGGCTTAAGGATGCTCAAAGTTGAATGTTCAGCCTTCCTTTAGCTTTTTGTACAAATTCTTGTGACATACATTTTAAGTAAAAAATAGTATTCTTACCTATATAGTCTCTTATTCTTACTTGTTCTAATTTCATTTATTTATTTATTTTAATATGTTACATATATATTTGTGAGCTGCATGAATAATTATTTTTCTGGAACAGCTCATCATATAAATAAACTTAAGTTTTGAGAACACTTGTTTTTTGACTTTCTGAGAAACTTCTCACTGGCCTAGAGTTTCTAGGTTAAATTAGGTCCCTTGGAGGATGCAGCTCATATTTTTTGCTCCGATTCATTCATTTCTATATATCTTATTTTTCAGTGACTAGAGGGGTAATAACAGGGAAAAAATGAATGATTCCTGCTTGCAATATATTTTTCAGGTTGTCATTTTTAGAGAGTTGATGCAAATGGTAGAGATACATGGCTTTTCTTCAGTTCTTCAGTATTCAAGTAGGTACTCAGTTGATTGAATCTATACAAATGAACCTATCAGAGGTAAGATGCCATGAAGGACAGATCTGCTTCTCTTATTACTAAATTCACTTCAGTGATTTTACATACACTTTTAAATAAGAGTCTGAGGCATTTCTTGAAGTCAGCAAGGAAACATGCTAATTGCTTCCATTGCTTAAATAGAGATAAAATGAGACATATCCCATTAACCCAGAGGGAGACATGGCTTTGAGTTGCCTATGAAAAGTAAGAAGCTGAGATTGTCTTGAAATCTAGACTAACCCACGGGTAATTTTGCTGTGTTGGTGCTGGTTAGCTGATTGAGTTTTCTCTGCTCACTCAGTTGTGAAGGACCTTCCTTCTACATGTGTATGAGAATTTCACTGTGTTTGCACTCAAAAATGTGGCAGTAGAGTAATCTCATTCAAGTAGAGAAGTTTCCTTTGTAATCATGCAAGAGGAAGTTGGGAAGGCTTCTGATCTTTATAATTCTGTCTTCAATGAGTTTTCTAGGTAAACATATGTCTTTCTTTTTTTTCTGATATTTTTTTACTTCACAATAATGGGAATACTTTGACTATCCTTCTGGGTTGGGCATGTTGCAAAAGAACAATATTATTGTAAATCATGTTGCCTCTTCGTACCTAGATATCTTCACAAAAATTTTATTTGGCACTATAGCTTAGAGGATGATGCAGCCTTATTTACATTCATATGGTGTTACTTGGTTATTATATTTTTACTTATATACTTGTCTCCTACACAAAAGTACATATTCCTTGGAGATATCTTTTTTTTTATGATTGTCTCTCTTTGGCCTTGCATAATGCCAAAGACACAATAGATATACAAAAAAATAATTACTAAAAGTTTCAACCTGATAAGTGTGAAACAAGACTTAAAGGAAGTGTCTTTCTAGTCATCCAGCTAGGTTTTTCAAAATTCCTTGATCATCGTATTCAGGAATCATTATCATTGTCACCATCATTGTGACATTACACTTGCCATTTATTGATCTGTTATTAAGTATCAGTCTCTCTGCTCAGCATTTTTTATACATTAGCTCACTCAATTTATAAAATGACCTTATGTGGTATTAGCCACATTTCCATTTTACAAATAAAGAAATTGAAGTTTGGAGAAGTTAAGCAGTTTGTCCAAGTGTCACACTGCAAATGTAGCAGAATCAAGATGCAAACTCAGGTCTGAGCCTCTGTGTAGTTTGGTAGAAGGCACCTCCCTGCCCTCAAATTTCTGATTGTAGAATAACTTTTTTATTTGTTTGTTTCTTAATTCCTCGAATTCCATCCCTTGCTATTTGCGTAGTTGCTTCCTCCTTAAACATACTGTCATATATTGAAAAGAGAAAGAAGGCTGTCTGAGTTAGGTTGACTGAAGAATTAAAGATAACATCTATATTTATAGGTTAACAAACCTAGGGGATTCATTTCCTTCTAAGTAGTTCTCAGCCTTGGCTGCAAAACAGAATTGCCTCATGAGCAACTGAAAACTGCAGGTCACCAGGCTCTGTCCCAGAGCTGCCGAATCCGCATGTCTGATTCCAGAGGGACCCAGGCGTCTGATTAAAAAGAAGCAGATGCCATGATGTGTTTCTTATGTGCAACTGGGGTGGAAGATCATGGCTTGGATCTGTGACTCAGGGCCTTGAAACTGTTTCCTTCCGAGCAATGGTCCATCAATGCGATGGTGTTGCCTTGAATGATAGGTGCTGGACAGCTCTTTTCTCCCAGTTCTTGTATCCTATAAATATTTATTGAGTATCTACTATGTACCCAACAATGTGTGGGAACTTACACTTCTCCAAGGGTAAAAAGCAGGAAATAGTTAAATCAATTGAACTGTTTTAGTTTCCTTTTTAATTAAAAATTATGAAGTTGAAAAACTGTGTCAATAGCTCACTCAGCTTCTCATTTTTTATTTAGTTCTTTGCTCAACTTGTGAATGTTGTAAAGATCAAGGATTTAGAGAAGAGAAAGCACAAAAAGCCACAAACTGTATGTGGACATACAATTTATATCATGAAAGAAGACCACACTCATTCGTATAAACTCTGTACAATTTGTGAGAAAATGACAGAACATTGAGACCAGTATTTAAATGAATTCACCTAAGAACAAAGAATTATATGTATAGCTATGATTCTCTTCATCACAGCATATTCTGTATACTCATCTATATATTCATTCTCAAGAAAATAATTCTCTTTGCCTCCCCAGGATTTGCGTGAGCAAATTCTGGGCATCTGTGTTTGTCGTATGCCCAAAAGTTCCCACAGGTGGCTTTATTACTTTGGTTGATTCCAGGATGTGGCACCTGTGTGTTATGTTGCCCTTCTTTTTCCCTCTCATGACCACAGTGACATCTCAGGGAACCCTGCCCCTCTACGCCCCTGCTTCCTTCCACCACACAGAAAGAAGGATTTGTGGCACGTACCCCATGACAGGAAACGTTCCCTCCTTACTCTCTGTGGCTCTCTACTGACATAAAATGGATTTCTTCCCTTAGCCGGGCAGTGTTTTGACATTTTTCCATCTGACCGTAGTTCTAAGCTTTAGAAAACAAATAGAAAGTATTTTAAAGGATTTTACTTTCTATATATTTTCAAATACATTTGAATAGCATAATGTTTAAAAACACAAATATAGTGGTTTTCTCATAAAAACCTTTGAAGGATTCTATGAAAAATAATTAAGTTTATACAGTTCTCTTGGCAAGTTCATAAATCTTAGTATTGCCTCTGCCTTTAGGGAAATGGGAAAAAATCCTGGATGAGCAAGCTAGCAGTCAAGGATTTACTTTAAAAGCTTTAATTTGGACCTCCTTCAAATTTTTAAGGAATGGTGATTTTTTTTTTATGTTCTCTATCTTAAGAACAAAATTAATGCTGAATCTTCATTTTTTTTCCCCTTCCAGATTTTTATTCAAATTCTAGTTAGTTAACATACAGTGAAATACTGATTTCAGGAGTAGAATTCAGTGATTCATCAATTACATGCAACACCCAGTGCTCATCACAACAAACCTTTAGTTCTCTATCTTTAAGACTCTCTCATGGCTTGTTTCCCTCTCTCTTTTTCTCCTTTTCCCATACATTCATCTGTTTTGTTTCTTAAAGTCCACATTTGAGTGGAATCATGTGGTATTTGTCTTTCTCTGACTGACTTATTTTGCTTAGCATAATGCATTCTAGCTCCATCCATGTCATTGCAAATGGCAAGATTTCATCCTTTTAGATGGCTGAATAATATTCCATATTTATATGTGTGCATGTGTGTATATGTGTGTGTGCACACGCATGCGTGTGTTTGTAGGTACATGCCACATTTTCTTTATCCATTCATCACTCAAAGGACATTTGGGATCTCTCCATAGCTTGGCTCTTGTTGACAGCGCTGCTATAAACATTGAGGTATGTGTATCCCTTCAAATCTGTATGTGCAGTGCAATTGCTGGGTCATAGTGTAGTTCTATTTTTAACTTTTTGGGGAACCTCCATACTGTTCTCGAGTGGCTGCACCAGTTTGCATTCCCAAAAACAGTGCAAAAAGGTTCCCCTTTCTCTGCATCCTTGCCAACACCTTTGTTTTTGTGGTGTTAATGTTAGCCATTCTGACAAGCATGAGGTAATATCTCATCATGGAATTGATTTGTATTTTCCTGAAGATGAGTGATGTTGAGCATCTTTTCATGTATCTTGTTAGCCATCTTGATGTCCTCTTTGGAAAAGTGTCGGTTCATGCCTTCTACCCACTTCTTAACTGGGTTATTTTATTTTTTGGGTGTTGAATTTGATAATGTTTTTTACAGATTTTTGGATACTAACCCTTTATCTGATATGTCATTTGCAAATATCTTCTCCCATTCTGTAGGCTGCCTCGAAGTTTTGTTGATTGTTTCCTTCACTGTGCAGAAGCTTTTGATTTTGATGAAGTCTCAATAGTTCATTTTTCCCATTGTGTCTTAAAGCATGTTCTTTATTCAACTTGCCTGGCACTCCATGCTTTAGAATATGATTAATAAAAATATATTCACTATCTCACGGGGTGATGTCTAGCATAAGGGATGGATATGAATGTTATTTCCAACCATAAAGTCTAGAGAATGTTATAATGGAGAGATGTATAAAACTTGAATTATTTTGATTTCTGTATAGTAAAAACTTTGTGTTTTCTTTAAGAAAAGGAATTTTGAGTCTACCCATACTGTTTTCTTTTTATTAGTAGAAAAATTGCAAAAGAATGAAAAAAATGTGCTAATGTTACCCTTTTGGATTAAACACTAGACATTCTGTTTTATTATACAGTCTTTGACCAATTAGTGAGAATATAATATAATCTTTTTTTATGATGACTTTAGCTTTCTCACCCTAGATGAAGTGTCATAAGTTTAAATGGACACTATTATGCCAGTATACTTTCTGAGTCTAAACATTGGTAATGGATTACCTTGGTCTAAATATAGTAATCCAGAAATACCCTAATTACATTTAGTCAAATGCATATACACTAAAGAAGTGGTTTGGAACATGTATATTGCTTTATCAGGCACACTTTTTCTGTACTCATTCTTTTTTTTTTTTTTTTCAGTTGTTCTGTTCTCAAACTATCTTGGTCTTTGTTCTTGTCCCCTGGTGATATTTTATTTTATTTTATTTTATTTTATTTTTTGAATATAACACTATTTTTTTAACATATGCAATTATTTTCCATCATTTACAATACAGTAGTTACAGTGACACTCCAAAGAGAAAAGCAAAGTAATAAATCAAAACCCCAACTTCTATTTCATGTACTTAGACTTATACAGAAATTAGAAGGTTAATATTGGTCCATAAAATGGCTATGAATATGTTATACCTTATGTGACTCTAAATAACTGAGATGCTATTTTATGGAAATGTTTTTATAAACTCCATGAGAATGCAAAGACTAATTTTTGCATGCTTCCTAGCATGTTTCTCTTGGAAATACTACAATATCACCTTTTCATAACTTCTTTTTTTTTAATTTTTTTTAATGTTTTATTTATTTTTGATACAGAGAGAGAGCATGAGAGGGGGAGGGTCAGAGAGAGAAGGAGACACAGAACTGGAAGCAGGCTCCAGGCTCTGAGCTAGCCGTCAGCACAGAGCCTGACGCGGGGCTCGAAGCCACGAACGTGAGATCTGACCTGAGCCGAAGTCGGAGGCTTAACCAACTGAGCCACCCAGGCGCCCCTTTTCATAACTTCTAAAATGAAATTTGGTTTGTCATTTTGATTTTTTTGGTGATCATATATTTATCCAATTATATATAAAGACTGAATGTAAACTAGTTCTCCTAATACTCTCTATGACATTTCAGAGGGGAAAGAAATCTGTGAGCTATTTATATTTACATTTGAATTCAAGTCCCAGTTCCCATTCTGTACTTAGCCTTCACATTAGACATTTTCTTCAACTAATAAATTTCCAGCAGCTGTGTGGGAGTATAGGATCGATTTAGCTACATTAACTTGTTTAGAAATAATGCTACCTGAAATAATAAAATTCCAGAGATGTCAATATATTCCTGTAGACTTGTTTTGTTATTAGGATTTTCTCAGAATATGTATGCTGCTAAGTTTGGGGTGAAATACTTGTGCCCCTCTTGTCCTTTAAAATTTCAGTCTGGTTTCGCTCTCATGTAGACTCAGAAGGCCTTTTTTGGTAAAGTTCTGAAAGAGACTGGAAGAATTCTTTAGTTTCAGCTTCTAATTTCAAGAAGAAAATGGAGCTAGAGAGGCAACATGACTCGTCCAGGATCACACAGTGGTTGGAACACATGCTTCTCCGGTCTCATGACCAATCGATAAACAAATGAGTGAAATTGGAAAGAGTATTTGACTTTGAGACTCTAAAATGTCTTTTCTACATTGACTTTTATTCCATGGGAATTGACCTTTAAGATAATAAACATCTTAGAAGTTATGAGATTTGCTTGGACAACAGTGACTGTAATGTTAACTTTTTTAGTACTTTCTTTGAAATGACCTTGGTGTAGACATGGTAAAATTGAGGTTAGGCAAAGGTAGAAAAATGAAAACATAATGAGGACTCTGTGAAAAACAGAAGAACTGTTAAGGTTATAAAATATGCTTGAGTTTTTGCAGATTTCTCATATCGGCAGTGACTACCTTAGTGGTACTTGTCCCACAAAACATTCTATGAATTTTTTTTTTCCAGTTAGATACTAACATCACTGACCATTGATTGAATATAAAGCTTTATGCTGAATGTTAAACATGTTCCACTGGGCACTACTGCTCTTTTAGGTTAGAATCTTCTTTTGGCTCTCTGAAGCAAAAGTGACTTTTAGTTTATGTCCCCGAAGATACACAAGAGGCAGGGAAAGAAAAATCACTTTTTAATTTTAATTTTGGCAATTTAAATGTGTCTTATTGAAATGGTGTTTTGGGATTTGGGTTAAGGCTCCTATATCCAAAACTAATAAAAACTTAAGGTAAATATTTGTGTTCCATGTGATGTGAATCTGTTGTTGTCTTTGAGGATAGTCACATCCTAGCCATTTGGTGACTCTCCTTCTTATGAGCCTACAGAAGTTCATCCAACACTATTCCAGTGCTTTCCTTTGGGGGGCAGGCATATAATGTGGGCATACCGCTATTCTTGAAAGGTACCTTTGTTGACCACTTTGGCTCACAAGAACTCCCCAATTCCTATAGTACTTCATTCTCTACTACTTTATAATACATATAACTTAACTTGTATGGTGAAATACTATAAGCTTTGTTAGAGTGGTGTGTTTATTTTTGTAAGTTCAAGCGTTTGTTAACTTGTTGTCAATTCAGAGCAATTGTTCATTCAATAAACGTTTATTGAGCACCTTCAACTCCCCAGCTCTGTTCTAGGTATCGTATATGGCTGTCACTAATTCAGGAAAAGTCCCTTCCTTCATGAAGCTTATGTTCTGATGGTGGGGATGTGAGGAAATCTTAAACACACAACTAAAATAAGTTTACAGAAAGAGAGAGTCCCAATAGTAAGAAAATGTTAAGAGAAAAGGGAGAAAAAAAGTAACTAAAGGAAATGAGGTAATTTTTCTCAGTAAGATGATCATAAAAGGCCTTTTTAGTGACCTTTAGACGAATGCTTAAATAATGAGAACAAACCAGCAGTGGAAATATTGAAGGTGGGAAGGGAACAACCAAACAGATGTGACAAGGTTGTAAGTTAGGGGGAGGGGTGGACAATAATATGAAACAAGCGGTAAGAAGAAGCTGGATCTTGTAGAGCCGTAGAACTCATCATGGCGAGGAGTTTGGATTATGTTCAAATTGAAATAGGAAACCAGTATACAGTTTTAAGAAATGGAGTAGTATTATATCACTTCGGTTGTATGTGGAGAAGGCAATGCAGATGGACATGAACAAAACAGATATATTTTATTATCTTCTCTAGATCTAGATGGCAAAGAATCTACTTGGTCAGTCTCTTTAGATCTCATGTGTGCACGTGTGTATGTGAGTGTGCCTTGGGAGGGGTTGGACTGTGTTACTCTTCTTCATGCATGGGTCACTCCAGATCTAGGGTCAAAAATGATCTCGGTGCTTGAGAGAACATGAAGACCTGAAGGAAAGGATGGATTGTATTTGAGAAAGGAAGTCAAACAGGCATGATGTAGCAAGCGGGAGACCAGGCAAAGGACGAGTTGCTGACCTCAGCTCTGGGAGGCAGGGAATTCACTGAGGTAGGGTGGGTGGAAGGCCAATTTGGGATAATTTAATGAACACTATGAAATTTCATGTTTTCTTCCTTTCTCTTCCTTTTCTTGGGGCAAAGGCAATATGGGCTAGAGTGATGTGGTCCGATATGTGTAAAGTACCCATATATATTTTATCCGCATTGTCACTTTACCAGCAGTTTAGAGTTGGGCACACCACTTCACAACCCCTTATCCAAAACCCAGGAGGTTTTAGATGTGTTTGGAATTAAGAATTTTTCAGATGTTAGTTAAGATAATAAGATGCAAATGCTAGATATGACCTAACTTCCTATTGGAGACACCCTGTAATCAAACACATTAGTATTTCTGCAGCAAACCATTTTGTTATTTGCACAATATGGGAAATATTAAGAATGCAAATAGGTTTACATCAGTGCAGATGAGGTATGCAGAAGAGAGTTTGCATTAAGCTTTTGAAAAGCTTCTCATTTGGGGGCGCCTGGGTGGTTCAGTCAGTTAAGGTCTGACTTTGGCCCAGGTCATGATATCACAGTTTGTGGGATCTAGCCCCGGTTGGGGCTCTGTGCTGACAGCATGGAGCCTGCTTGGGATTCTCTCTCCCTCTCTTTCTGCCCCTCCCTAAAGCCTGCACGTGTGTAGTCTCTCTCAAATAAATAAATAAACATAAAACAAAAAAGAAAAGGAATGGTGACTCCTGTTACAAATATCTGTCCTGTATGTAAAAGCACATATTTGTGTACTGAGAGATAGATTACTATAAAGGAAGTCAGTAAACAGTGGCTACTACATAAGTTTAAAATCTAACAACTTTTGGGGAATGAAGACTGTCTCTATAAATCATTTCATACAGTTTCTATCATGGTGCCAATTATAATATTTATAATGGCACAATTATCTTGTAATACTTTGCAGATTTAATTGTGATAATGGTAATTAATGACTTAGTAAATTATAATAAATTTTAAGGAGCATTTTTCTGCATTATCCCATTGATTAAAAGGGAACGTTTCACATAAACTGTAGATGAAAGCAATCTTATTGATTTTATTTTAACAAAACTTTAGAAAATAAATTCTGGGAATTGTTAAGGCTGGAGGCCATTGCCTATTTTAAATACATATTCTGCTGAATATATCCAACTAAATGGTGTGGGGTTTTGGAAACACTGGGTAAGAATATTCTCATACAACAGAGAACTCTGTAGTTTAAGTAAGAACATTCCAGAAATGAAAGTGCTGGCAAGATCTGGAAATGCTAAGATTATGGTTATTAAAACTTTTAGTGTGGCAACCAAATGATTTTTTTCTTTCCTCAGATTTGTTTAGTACTGTTTTCTACCTTAAATGTTATCAGAGAAGTTAATAAAAAATATTCTTCCTTTTACTGAAATTTAATATATATTTAATTTCACCAAAACATAATAATTTTGAGTAAAAAATTTTGTACAGTTAAAAAAGTAACTTTTCTCTAACATTACCTGTTTTGATTTTTTAGTTTCATAACTTAATTTTGAACTATTCTGTTCAGTATGAGTGCATGAATATGTGATTGTGTGTGCATGTTTGTGTGTATGTGTGCATGTGTGATATACAGCTGATCATTATTTGCTGTAGTTATGATCTAGAAAATTGCTGTGAACTCTGAATTAGCAAATACTGAACCAGTGCTCCCAGAGGAAATAACAAGGTCAGAACGTTTTTGTAAACAATCTATAATTTTATTTTACATGTGTCTTTGTTTAAATATATCTTATTTATTATATAGTTGATTCATTAACATTGAACTGATGTTCAACATGTGTTCAACAGCACTCTAACTCCTGCCTGAATGAAGGTTATCCAACACATGTGTGAACATCACAACGCTTTTGACTTAGGAACACCAGAGAGCAGTAGGTTTGGAGGCCATTTTTTAAAAAAGTTTATTGTCAAATTGGTTTCCATATAACACCCAGTGCTCTTCCCCACAAGTGCCCTCCTCCATCAACACCACCTCTTTCCCCCCTGCCTTCCCCTTCAACCCTCAGTTCGTTTTCAGTATTCAATAGTCTTTCAAGTTTTGCGTCCCTCTCTCTCTCCTCAACTCTTTCCCTCTTCCCCTCCCCCTGGTTCTCCACTAGGCTTATCTTGTTCTCCTGTTAGACCTATGAGTGCAAACATATGGTATGTGTCCTTCTCCACCTGACTTATTTTGCTTAGCATGACACCCTCGAGGTCCATCCACTTTCCTACAAATGGCCAGATTTCATTCTTTCTCATTGCCATGTAATACTCCATTGTATATATATATACCACATCTTCTTGATCCACTCATCAGGTGATATTTTAAACAGCAAAATCACCAACAGAAAGCACAAGAAATTTCACTTAGCACTAAACAGACTGCAAAAGACACTTGTTTATAGTATAAGAGCTAAAACAAGAAGACAGAGAAATCCTTGTTCAACCTCAGGTGGGAGCATGTGAGGGAACTCACATTTTTCAGTGCTCTGTCCATGTCTATGAAAGCACCACAGATATTGATTTGAGTAGACAAATTCCCAAATAAGTGATCCACTGGTCATGAAGACTGACTGGATAAGGATGCATCTGTAACATGTTTTGGTTAGTATAGGGTAGGAATTACCTTCTGTTACATTTTATCTTCTAATTAATTCATAATAATTGGTATATGGCCAAGTCCATTCTGTGGGCTTTATTGTTAGTTATAGGCAAATACCTCTAAGTATAACATTTATTATCTTTAAATACATGTGTATTAAATACTTAAGTGTTTACAAACATGCATATTTAAATACATCTGTATTATTTGTATATACATACAGAGTAAGAGCAAGAGTGAGTGAGGAAAGAGAGTAATGACATGTTGATGTACAGAAGAAAGTCATTTTTAAAAGAAATGAATGTCCTAATTATTCACATATTAGTGTAGCATCCTGCTTAAAAATTCTTCAAAGTACATAAAATTGACTTAACCTCTTCTGTTTATAGACAATTAAAATGAAAAGCCTTCATAATTAATATAATCTTAACATTATTTTAAAATGCAGTTAATGGGAAGTCATCCATCTTCTGACATAGTTAATTCAGTTTTTGCCACATTTACAGCCACTGAATTTGAACATGTCATTATACGTTAGAAGGTGGTGCTTTGCTTTGCTTTTTTTCTCCTTATTATTATGAAAGTCAGAAGAGTATTCGCTTACTATATTACTGACTCAATTCTTTGTTCATTCATCAAAATTAATATATGCCTTCTAGTAACACTGAATAGCACAGGAACGTAAATACTGTACATGGGTGGCTTTTTCCAGGAAATTCTGTATTTGATTATTAATAAGATCTAAAACTGAAGCCTCTTGCAAATAAATAAATTCACTGGTTTGTATTATATTTTGCACTTCAAGATTTTTCATTGTCATATCTTTGGAGAATAGAAATACTTGGTCATTTAAAATTTTTGATTAATTTAGAAAAATAATTGAGAATAGGCAATAGAAGTGGGTGCACTGTCCATCTCTTAATCTTGAGGCTCTAACTCAATGCGTCAAACATCAGTTCAACAACTACTTATGCAAGTCACCGTGTTGTGTTAAGGAGACCTAAGTGCTCTAAGGGAGCACTTAGACTGTGGTTTGTATCCTGAGTAGATTCTGTTGGAGAGGAAGGGGAGGTGGTTCTCCAGCAGATTTTGCTGGCCAAAGCATTCATAAAGGTAAATGGCAGGGTGGCAAACTCTAGGATTGCTGGAATGGCAATTTAGACATAAGGGGTCATGACTTGGAAGCTAGGTAATATGGTTGGACTTTAATAAGACAGTAGAACTGTAATAAGACAATGTGGAGCTTGAACTCACAGCCCTGAGATCAAGAGTTGCATGCTCCGCCAACAGAGCCAGCCAGGCACCACTATACTATTGCTATTTAAGCAATGGGGAAAGAGGTATTGCTTGTTGGAAAATGCTACAAGTTAGAAAGAGGAGAAGTCTGCATCCAAACACATTGGACTCCTTATCTCAACTCTGTGATAGATATGATGTAAGTGGCATTCACAGTGGTTTGGCAGTAGAGTTGAGGCATAAGAGGAAGAGAAACTACTTCAGATGGGCATACTATCAGAAGTACATAACGAAGCACGGAAAGACAGCCAGGGTTCTGATATGAGACTGATGCTTTTATTTATTTTTAAATTTTTTTATGTCTATTTCTGAGACAGAGAGAGACAGAGCATGAGTAGGGAAGGAGCAGAGAGAGAGAGAGAGGGAGACACAGCATCTGAAGCAGGCTCCAGGTTCTGAGCTATCAGCACAGAGCATGAAGCGGGGCTTGAACCCACAAACCGTGAGATTATGACCTGAGCCGAGGTTGGACGTCTAACTGACTGAGCCACCCAGGTGCCCCAGATTGATGCTTTTAAACATGACCAGAAGGAGAGTACACAGGAAGACTCTAGAGGCTTTGCACCAAGAAATTTTCGGCAGTTTGTACCAGCTACATCATACTGAATACCAAAACATTCAAAAGTCAAAATCATCACTGTTCATCGGAATCATTCTCTTTTCCTGAACAATTTGAAGAATATACATTAGGACGGACTAGAATTTAACACTGCAAAATCAATTATTTCTACCCTCTCCCTATTTTTAGACCTTCGTAAAGGTGACGTGTTGTGACCTACCTTTGCCCACAGGGCCAACGCAGGTTTTTTCAATGAAACTAAAGGCATTTTGAAGTATATATATTTCAAAATATTCACAGAGCTTCTTATTGAAACAATTATGAAAACCACTATTGAACTGCCTAATCTCACTAGATAAGCAAGAAGCTGTCAAAATGGAAGGTTAGCTTTAGACTTAGGAATATGGCCCTTTTTGATATTAGTAATTTCTAGGGTTATTATAAGAATAAGCAGTTATCAGTTTTATCAAGTTCAACCCTTGTAAAAGTGGCTTCAAATTGGGTGGGTTCCTGTGTCTTCTCTGCTTGACTTCAAACATTCAAAATACCCGTTGTGGTTTTATTTAATTTATTCTTTTAATTGAAGTATAGTTGACATACAATGTTATATTAGTTTCAGGTTTACAACATAATGAATTGACAATTCTATACATTCACTGTAGGTATAAAACAAGTCGGTACCAAGATGTTTATTTTTAAAATTTTGTTTTGTATGCTTTTTAAATCTCCCTACAGAACTATTTGACAGGCTGGGAGGATGTACTTTTTGTAAAATAACCCATGAGAGCTTATTTTTGGATTGCTGCACTAAAGTCTAAAATGTTTTTCTTTTAATACTTATGCTGATAAGTGATTGCCATATATAATTTCATAGAGTGATTATTAGAAAAAGGATATCGGGTAGAGGAAATGGAATGAAAGAGAAACTAAATTATTTTAGTTGAATAGAGACTATAACATGGTAATATATAATATATGCTATTTGAGGGATGGTCTAAGTATTATCTTAGCAAATAGAAACTGAAAAAAGACTTACATCTTTATGCTTTGTAATTATCTCCAATAACATGGTATATCATTATTTGTTGAAGTCTATTTTCGTGAAAGACATTTTTAGTCCTACTAAGACTGAGAGAATTCACCCTCAGTAACCATTCAAAAAATACTTTTTAAAGGATAGACCTTATCAAGAGAAAATTAAACCCAGAAGGGTTGTGTGCTTTCATTGACCTGTTCACTTTCAGATTCGTTTCTTGCCATCCTCCTGCTTTGTTCTATATTTTATTCAACTCCAAAAGTTAGGGAAAAGAAAGAATAAAACTAAAGAAAGGAGGAAGAACAAAGATGGATCAGAAATTTTCAACATAAGGTAAAGAAAGAGATGATCAGCAAAACCAAAAGTTTGGGGGTTTTGAAGAAATTAATGATACGTAAATATATGGCAAGATTGATCTAGAAAAAGAGAAAAGACACAGAGAAATAAATTTGGAATAAAAAGTAGCACATAGATGTTTTTAAAATCTCTTTGACCAAACCCCTGGATATCTATATCACAGGAAAAGTGTTTCCACATCAGAACAAAAACTGTTAATGTCACATACTACGTTCCAAAAGGAGATGCTAGATCATAGAGAATGACAAACATTCTTTGTCGCTTATCCTGTCAAGAGGTAGCATCTGTTTTCCACCCTTGAATCTGGGCTTGGCAATGTGACTTGTTTTGGCCAATGGGACATTAGCAAATATGATGAAAGAGGCTTAGAAAGTGCTCTTCCTTTAAGTCTTCCCCTTGTTGCTGGGACCCCTGAGGCAGTGTGAGCCAGCCTCCTGCAGAATGAAAGACCCAGGAGAAGGGCACCCATAGTCTGAGCTGCCACCTGGCAGGCCTGCTTGGCGAAGAGAGCCCAAGTGAGAGCAGCAGAGCCATTAAGCCAGCACACAGAACCATGAAAAAATAAAATAAAATAAATCATTTTAAGCCACTAAGTTTTGGGGCATTTTGTTACTCTGCAAAGGTTAAATAAAACATTAATGCATGATCTTATGTTGGGAAAATCTTTTTGTTTTCAGTGCCTCTTCATTAGGGAATGCCATAGCAAAATATCAGTAGAACTTTCTTAGCTTGATTAAAGGTAATTATCTCAAAGTTACAGTTAATATATTTTAGTAGTAGTTGCTTTAGGAGCAACCCCACGAAAATTTGGAATCCATCAAGAATCCTGCTATTACCTTTTGTATTTAATATTTACCAGAAGTTCTAGCCAGTGTAATCCAATAATAAAAAGAGAAGTGAGATATACAAATTAGACAAGAAGAGAAAATGCTGTCCTTATTTGATATGATTGTCAGATGATATGATTGTCAATGTAACAAGCCCTTGAGAATGTAAATACAAATAGAACAGAAACTTGACCTTGAAGACACATTGAAGAGTTACAAAGTATGGAGACGTGTTCTAACAGATGGCAACATCTATTGTTTGTTAGGTTACAGCAAGTAGATTACAATGTTATTGGGGCACCTGGGTGGCTCAGTTCATTAAGCATCTGACTTTGGCTCAGGTCATGATTTCACAGTCCGTGAGTCCCCGAGTCGGCCTCTGTGCTTACAGCTCAGAGCCTGGAACCTGCTTCGGATTCTGTGTCTCCCTCTCTCTCTCTGCCCCTTCTCTGCTTGCTCTTTGTCTCTGTCTCTCAAAATAAAATAAAGACATTAAAAAAATTTAAAAACAAACAATGTTATAGACAGGCTTAGAAAAATGACCAATGGAAAAGAATACAGAACCAAAATCTAGATATTTATACAAATCTGTTATGGGGAGGAATTAGATTCTAAGTGGACTAAAGGCTTAGGTAAATAAATAACTTTAAAAATGAAAAATAGAAGAATATCTTTATTTATAGGGAGGGAGGCATTTAAAAATACACAAAAAGCACAAACTATCACAATAAGATTGACAAATACAAGGAAGTTACAATTTAAAAATTATTTAACAGCCACCACAGTAAAACCTACCAAAACATAGCTGAAATGCAAACTGCAGACCGGAAGGATATATTTGCTCCCTATACAACTGACAAAAGGGTACATCCCAAATTTTAAAAGAACTCTGTTAGTCTGAAAAAGAGATGGACAAAGGCAAATCACCTAGGAGGAAACTCACGATAAGTCAGTAAGAGAAAGAACAGGGAACTATTGGACAGAGCTATTCCACTTGTAAATATATGTTCCAGAAAATAATCCAGGACCAGTGCACAAGGAGATATGTAGAATGCCTGTCATATCATGATTGGTAATAGTAATACTTACTTTGAATTCAACAAGTAAATTCTGGATGTGATCATATAATGAAATATTACCTGTGAAAGCAAAGCATCCATAATATGGAAGAGTTTTGAAAACACAGTTTTGAGGGAGAAAAGGCAAGTGTATATAAAGTTTAGAAATATGTAGAAATACTGTCTATTATTTATAGAAGTGTATCTATGCAGTGAAAGCATAATACTAGGCATGAGGATGATAAACATTTTAGGACAGTGAATACAGCTGAAGAAGAAGGGATGGAATTTGGATACATAAGCATTTCAACTATATACTGAATGCATTTTATTGAATAGAATCTGGAGTGTAATGGAAATTTTTAATGCTTAATAAAACCAGTTGAAGAATACAAGGCCATGCCATTCTCTACAACTTTCTGAATGCTTATGACGCTTCTTAAAAAAAAATGCTGTGGAATAGTGTCACACTGTGTTGTTGCCGATGCAGGACTTCTCAGCATCTTTGTAATGCTGTAATGCCCTGTGACGCTAAGAGGAGGGAATGAATTTGAGCGTATATATGGAGACACTAGACTGCGGAATGAGTGGGAGAAATGCAAATCTGGAGATAGACAGTGCTGTGGAATACTTTGCTAAGTAGGTCCCCGGGGTTTGGATGAGCATCAGCCTTAAGGTCAAAATATTTAACCAAATGGGCAAGACCTAGTTATGTATGGTTTCATTATGGGCAATTTAATCAAAAGTTATTCAAACTTGTGCCATAAAATATCTGTAGAATTTAAAAGTTTTCATACTTTTTTTTTTTTACTGTTTTATTGAGCTCTAATTTCTATCCCAGGCCGAGGGTGCAATGGAATGATTTTTAGGTAATGGATAGAGTTGTGCCACCACCACATAGTCCAGTTTGGGAGTATTTCCATCATCCATGAAAGTCCCCCAGCCTCTTTGTAGTTACTCCCTGTTAGCAACCCCAGGCAGCCACTGATTTGCTTTCTGTCTCTATAAATTTGCCTTTTTTGGATAGCTCATACAAGTGGAATCATACAATATATAGTCCTTTGTATCTGGCTTTTTACATTTATATTTTTGAGGTTCACCCATGCTGTAGTGTGTGTCAGTATTTTGTTCCTTTTTGTTGCTCAATAGCAGCCCATGGCATGGATATGGTACTTTTGGTTTATTCATTGACCAGGTGATGGTCATTTGGATTGTTTCCAGTTTGGGGCTCTGAGTAACACTGCTGTGAATATTCATGTACAAGTCTTTTGCAGACATGTGTTCTCATTTCTCTTGGGTAGATTCATAGGAGTGGAATTGTTGGGTCATTGAAAGTTTACGTTTGACTTCTTAAAATAACTTTAGAGTGATTGCATCCCTTTGAATTTCTACCAGTAATGTATGAGGTTTCTGTTTTCTTCACATCTTCACCAAACTTGCTGTTGTGTGTGGTTATTTTAAGTGTTTATTTATTTTTGAGACAGAGAGAGAGAGAGAGAGCATGAGCTGAGGAAAGGCAGCGAGAGAGAGGGAGACGCAGACTCTGAAGCAGGCTGTCAGCACAGAGCCTGACACGGGACTCGAACCATGAACTATGAGATCATGACTTGAGCCGAAGTCAGACACTTAACTGACTGAGCCACCCAGGCGCCCTGTCTATGTTTTGGTTATAGCCATTCAAGTGAGTATGTAGTTACCTCACTGTGTTTTTCATGTATATTTTTCTAATGATGAATGAATGACGTTTAACAGCTTTTCACGTACTTTATTAGCTATTTATGTCTTCTTTGGTGAAATGTCTATTCAGATCTTTTGCTATATTTTAAGTGGGTTATTGTTGCTGTTTATTGAGCTATAAGAATGATGGCATGGATACATTGTTTTATCAGATACAAAATTTGCCAGTATTTTCCTTCCATAAGAAAAAAAGTAATTTTAAGTGGGGCTTTATTTCAGTGAACCATATCGCTCACATGATCTTCATTTGGGCAGAAAATACTCCTGAGAAGACAGTGTGACAGAGGATCATTATCACGATAGCTGATACTTCGGCTAGTTAACGTACTTGTGTTCCTATGATTTATTTGCCCTTTTTCTCTCCAAAGGAGTTTTGAATCCTATGAAAAATATAGATTCAAACTTACTAGAAACCATGCAATCTAATTGCTGGTGATTCCATCAAAGAATATGTATTGTATTCTTACAATAAAATAAGCTAGAGAAAAGAAAATATTATTAGGAAGATCCTAAGGAAAATACATTACAGTACTGTATGGTATTTCTCGACAAAAATCTGACATATGAGTGGACTTACGTAGTTCAAACCCGTATTGTTCAAAAGTCAATTGTATGGGGCGCCTGGGTGGCTCAGTCAGTTAAGCCCCCGAATTCGGCTCAGGTCATGATCTCATGTTCGTGGATTCGAGCCCCGCATCGGGCTCTGTGCTGACAGCTCAGAGCTTGGAGCCTGCTTCCGATTCTGTGTCTCCCTCTTTCTCTGTCCTTCCCCGCTCATGCTCTGTCTCTCTCTCTCTGTCTCAAAAATAAATAAACCATTAAAAAAAATTAAAAAACCCAAACAAACAAACAAAAAACCCACCAAAAGTCAACTGTAATTACACCGACTCTCCACATCTAGCCCAAAAATAGAACTGTTATTCAAAGCATTGTTTGAAGTCTTCTCATGGTTGGCATTCCAAGCCAGCGTTAGACCCTTGTGCCCAGTGCACACACACAGACTTACACAGGTCCATTTTTTTCCTGCTTCAGAATAGAAGTTACTGTTCCGCCCACTGCAGATGTTACCGTCAGAGTTTCCGGGCAGACTCCAGTTGGCAAGGTTTGTGCCTCACGGAAAATATAGATTTAGTGAGAAAACAATAAAAATTATTCCTAAATATTCTTTAAAGAACAACAGTATGTAACAATTCTAGAAGCCAAATCCTTCTGAGAGGACCTAGATTCATCAGCATTAAAACTGGCTGGGGTAGGTGACCCCCCTCCTGCGTCAGCTTTTCAGACGATTTAGGAGACACTGCTGCATTGACACAGTCCACTAGGGTGCTTTCTCCCAGTTTTATTTTATGCAGGGTGCCCCTCTTAAAAAATAAAAAACAGTTCTGCAACTTGCCCTTACTGGCTTGAAATGAATGTCCTTTACACTTGAATATGCCTTTTGTTTCATTTTCAAAAGTCTCTCCAAAAGCGAACCTTGTATAAACACCTGGCATTTCACAAATTATTGTGTTGCTGAAGGGCACTTTTCCCGGGCCTTGTCTTTTATCCCTCTGTTGAAAGGGCAGATCACTTCTCTGTGTTCTACCGTCACATGATGTAAAAGGAGGGGCAGAGAGAATAATACAGGTTCTTTGATGTGTTCTTTTGTTCTGCTGAAGGATAAATTTTAAAAGAGGGAAAATCATAACGGTCATACATATAGAAATATGTTTATTTGTATTATATGTAAATTAATAGATATACAGATAGAAAATAAGCATATATTTAAGATTTAATTTAACTTATTATTAAAAAGAGAAGTATGCAGACATGACAGGGTTCAAAGGAAAAGTCAGTGAATCTCAAATTTATATGGAGTAACGATATATTGAAATGAATTCACAAGAAGAGGTAAAAAAAAAAAACCCTAAAACTGGCTTTTTCCATGGGGAGAGGTGAAGGGTAGGCCACAATGCATGGTAGTGCACTGGAGACATCCAGTAAGCTTTTTTGCTTATTCCAAATTTCTGTAGAGTTTTAAGCAGGGTTCGTCGAAGCTTTTAGTATGCTGCATAGTAAATGTTCTAGGCTTGTGGGCATTGTGATCTCCCACTCACATCTTATATAACATGAAGTCAGCCATAGAGAATACATAAACAAATGGGAATGATTCTTAAATAAAGCTTTATTTATAGACACTGAAAGCTGAATCTCATATTAATTTTCGTGTCATAAAATATTATTTTTTGTTTTTTATTTTTCCCCAACCAAATTGGGATTATAGGCCAAATTTGGTTAACCTCTAATCTATAGAGAGTAATCTGAAAAACTCATAACTAAAATTAGCACGGATTTCCAGAGTATGTGGTTTATGGTAATAAATTACCATACATAATAGCAAATATGTTTAATATCTATTTATCTACAAATTCAAATAAATAATAGCAATAGAAGAACAACAGTAAAACCTTATGTAAAAACAAGTGGAAAGCTGTGATTGGCTGAGTAAAGATGACTGGACCTGTTGATGACCTGAGTTGTATCACCCAGATTATCATCCATTCTACTCATAAGACTCAGGTCTATATGATCAAGTTGAAATTGCTTTGAGGGTAAACATCCTGAAGTGATTCTCTTTCAGAATTGCTCTTACCAAATTCACATGGGTCCAGATATATTTGGAATCTGTAACTTCCCATGGTGTATGGGAAATATAGCAGCACTTAGAACCCAGTTGTTAATTAGTGCCTAAGAGTTACGGTCCAGGGGCGCCTGGGTGGCTCAGGTTATGATCTCAACGGTTCGTGGGCTCGAGCCCCGCACCGGGCTCTGTGCTGACAGCTAGCTCAGAGCCTGGAGCCTGTCTTCGGATTCTGTGTCTCCCTCTCTCTCTGACCCTCTCCTGCTCACGCTGTCTCTCTCTGTCTCTCAAAAATAAATTTAAAAAACATAAAAAAATAAAAAAAGAGTTACAGTCCTATATATAAGTTGAACTGTAGTATAGATAAGAATATTTTCCTTTTATTAAAGAATATTTTAAATTGCACATATAAACAATCAGAATGATCCTTGAGAATAAACTTTTATCAGCCCTCATCTACCCACTGGCTGAATAAATTGATGATTCTATAAATCAGGAACAGTTACAAATTTTCAAATATATTTATGTTTATATAGTCTATAAAAACTAAAAAAATAAAGCCCAGAATAATTCCATCACATATGAAGTACTGAAATTTCATATTTTAATTGATACAAATACAAAATATGGCTAATGTATTCATAACAGATTCATAAAAAGAATATGTAGTCACTGACCATAATTTAAAACTTCCTATTCCTTGTAAGAGTTGATGCATTTGGTAAATGTTGATGATCATTTAATTTTTGGCAAAACTGATCTAGATGCAGCAGAGATGGCTGAGGTTAAGGAAAGAAAACATCTTTGCTTGTCTTGAGGGGAAAACTTAAGTTGGGACATGAAGATCTATATTTCTGTGAAGTCTTGTTGTCAAGTGAACATCTTAATTTTGATTTTTTAACATGTTTATTTATTTATTTTGAGAGAGAGAGGGATGGAAGGGGAAGGGCAGAAAGAGAAAGAGAGAAGGAGAGAGAGAATCCCAAGCAGGCTCCACACTGTCAGCGCAGAGCCAGATGCAGGGCTTGATCTCACGAACCATGAGATCGTGACCTCAGCCAAAACGAAGAGTCAGATGCTTAGCTGACTGGCCACCCGGGTGCCCAACATTAAAAAAACTTGTACTCCCAGGTTTTCCATTGATTCAAGAAACTAATAAATGCCTTTTTCCATTTTTCACCTACTGAAGTTCTATAAAAATTTTATTCTCTTTGCTGTATCAGCAGCTGTGTGAGCTGGTGACAGATCTACTTCCTTATAATTCTCAGAAGAAAGTCCAAGTGCCTTCTCGCATATACCCTGGCGGAATAGCCCTTTTCATGGGTGGTCTGTGGGTGCTCTGTGCAGGTCCCCATCACCCCATCCTAATTTCTCTTAGTTCTGGTGCCGCAGCCTGGTTAGAGCTCCATGGTTCCTTTGTAATAGTTACTAAATTTTTCTGTTTCATCTCCCCTCATCTTGTCAAGAGTGTAAGTTGAAAGTACTTTAAAAGTGTAAACAACCCAGGGGAAATTAATTTGACCTTTGATGAGGTAAAAGGAATACAATTATCTCCCTCGATGCTTTGAAGAGATGGTTTTTTTTTTCCTAGAATAGCTTTGTCGGGGACAAGTCTGTTCAATTTATTTAGAGCCAAAGAAACATTAGCTGCATGGACTAGAAGCCTAATGACTTTAATATGAAAGAAAATTGGATGCTATTGGAGGTTAGCTAACTTCTGAAAGCAACAAGTGGAAATGACAATGTAGCCATAGCATGGCTTTCACCTCCTGTAATGGATGGCATGGTTTAGGACAGGGCACAGGAAGAGAGACTCATTGGCAACCTTTTCTTTCAACCTCATTCAGATCTCTCAGATGGTAGCCTCGTGAAGGTAGATGGCTTCTACAAATTTGCCTGGCCTATTTTAAGTATGTTGTGCCTTTATTCTTAAGGGTATATATATATTAGATATCATATCATATCATATCATATAATTATATAATATAATCTGTGATATTTATTAATTAGATGTTTTCAATACTACTGTTGTCCTTAATTTTATAGAATTATTTCCATCAACGCTGTGGAGAAAATTATTTGGAAGAATTGCCATGATCCTATCTTAAAACTTTCAAAGGAACCTTTATCTTTGTAAAATAGCACTAAACTACCCATTGGAAAATATTTTTGAAATACAAAATTAACACATGAGTGTGCAAGACAAAGAGTGTGTGTACACGTGTATGTATGGAGAGCCCCCCTGAGGCCATGGCCTCTTCCTCCCGCGCCTGCACCACACACACGTGCCTGGTCATCCCGCCCTCCTCCGCCAACGGTTTCAGCATGCATCCTTGCACAGCTTTGTTAGCCATTCGATCCATGTATAGAAGATAACTGAGTGCATACTTTGATATTTTGCAAGTTTTTTTTCCCATTTCATGTATCTTAGAAATCTTTCTATGCTAATAATGTATATATACTTCATTTTTTAAAAGTTTATTGATTCATTTTGAGAGAGAGAGAGAGAGCACGCACAAGCTGGGGAGGGGCAGAGAGAGAGGGAGAGAGAATCCCAAGCAGGCTCCGTGCTGTCAGCTCGGAGCCAAACGTGGGGCTCGATCCTGTGAACTGTGAGATCATGACCTGAGCCAAAACCAAGCATCAGATGCTTAACTGAGCCACTCAGGTGCCTCTGTGTACTTCTTTTTTAAAAACTGTTTCCACAGTGGGAGCTGTTTTAAGGATGCAGTTTTTTTTTTTAAGTAATTTCTGCACCCACACGGGACTTGGATTCACGACCCTGAGTTCAAGAGTTGCGTGCTCCATCCACCAAGCCAGCCAGGTGCCTCGCAAAGATGCAGCTTTGGAAGAGAAAGGTTCTGAGACTATCTGGATGGTATGCATGACTGAGTCCGCATTAAGGCCTCTAGATAAACCTTTAAAATTCTGGTGGGCAGGGGCGCCTGGGTGGCTCAGTCGGTTGAGTGCCAGGCTTCAGCTCAGGTCATGATCTTGTGGTTCGTGGGTTCGAGCCCCACGTCAGGCTCTGTGCTGACAGCTCAGAGCCTGGAGCCTGTCTTCAGAGTCTCTCTCTCTCTCTCTGACCCTCCTCTCTCTCCCTCTCTCTCTCTCTCTCTCAAAAATAAATAAAAAACACGAAAAAAACGTTTAAAAAAATTCTGGTGGGCAGATGTCTTGTCAGAAGACAAGCCTTATAGGTAAATTCTCTTGCTTCTTCAACCTGTTCCTGACCAGTCTGGAGTGGCGAGCCACTTTCTTCTGTCACTCCCTGTCCTCCACGTAACGTGAGGGAATCCCAGAGGCCACTCTGGAAACCAATTAGTAATGAAATTGAACTTCTTTCACATGTTAATAGTTCATTAGCGTGGTTTTCTCTTATCCATTTATGTCTTTAATTAATGGCGGATTTACTCTATTTTTTAGTTATTAATTTTATTCTATGGAGATTCTTAAGGCATGGGAAGTTTTCTTGTTTTTTTCCCTTTGATTTTTTTTTCCTTCTCTGTTGTCCCTCTCTAAAACTCCTACTAGAAGAATGAATATTGGTCTTTCCAATGCTACTCGCTATGTCTGGTAACTTTTTTCTCATCCTGTTCAACTCTTGTCCACTGTATTTGACAGGGAGATCCCCATGTTCCGTCCTTTGGGTCCCCAGTTTTTATCAGGGCCCACTCTGCTGTTTTGTTCTCTACAGATTTTCAGTTTTAATTTTGGCATTTGTGTGTGTGTGGTTTTTTTTATAACTACCTTTTTTATAACAAGCTAATTTTAAAACAGTTGTTTGTTTATTCTCACTGTTCTCCTGGGTATGCGTTCTGAGGGCTTTAGTTCTACTCACTTTAGTCAGGCTGCTGTTTTGTTCTTAACTGTTTGTTCGGATTTCCCTTGGGGATAGTAAGTTGTCCACCTCCTTTTGAAGTGTCCGGATTTCCTCCTCAGGTCTCAGATTGTTCAGTGTGGGGTGTCCGTGTACTTCTACAGACGGCAGGATAACTGCTCTTTGTTTTGCAGTAAATTCAAGTTTTAAAGACAGGAGTTTTTCCTCTGTGCAGAGGAGAAAGTGGGCAAGATGGCGACCTCCAGCCTGTTTAAGCTTTCCTCGAATGTCCTAGGAAATGTTTTACTTGGGATTTTTGTCTCATACTCCTAGTAGCCGTCTCCCATGCAGAATTCCTACTTTGATAGAATATACTCATGTTTGTTCTTGTTTTTTCCAAGTGGCAAAAACAGTAGGTACTAACCTTAAGAGTCATTGGCATTCCCATATGCTGTAGTTTTTCTCTGGACTGCCTATGAGCCAATTCTCCAAAGAATGCCTTCATCTTAGGGTTGTTTTAAGTCTTCGCTGGTAGAGGTGATCATAACTCGGTTGGATTTTGACATCAGTCTGTTCCTATCTGCTTTACATCTTCCAGGAAGTCCATAATTGATGAAAATTTACTGTGCTCTTTTATCCCTACTTTTATTTTTCAGAGCGATGGGATGGGGCAAGAAGAGATTTGTTCTGTCTGCTCTTTCCATGTTGAATTAAGAAGATCACATTTCTTTTATGATTTCCATAAAAGTCCTCCAGTTAAACAAATGATGTATTCATTTTGATTAATTGATTATATTTTTTCAAGTTACTCCTTTTCAGCTTTCTATGGATTTGGCTTGGGTTTGTGTTTGAATTTGATCCCACTGTATTTATTTCAGTCTGATCCCAAGAAAGACATGATTACTCACCTTGTTTTGAGTTTGAAATACTTGCAGGAGGTATATTTAGAAATGGTCTGCAAACTTGCTGGAAATTTAAGCCAATCTAATATTATTAGAAGTATTATTCTCCACTTGTTTTTACTGTTTAAAGTACAGGATTGTCACGAAAGATTTAAGATTTCCACATCACCTTTTAGAAAGACTCATTAATAGAGGCAGTGAAACTTTCTCATTTAAAGCATCAGTAATGAGAGAAAGTTTTACTTTGAGAGCTGAAGCTGATCCCATGCAAGGATTATTTTCAGTCCCTATTTGACTGAAAGTTTTAGATTCTTAAACATATGCCATTTTTAAAAATAGTGAAGAGAACATCTTCTAATTCCAATATTTAATAAGTCCGCTCTTTGCAAAGCCTGTAATTTAGTGCTCAACACAAAGTATATGCATGAGAATTGAATATGAATGTAATTTAATGAAGTTTCTGCACAGAGAAAAGTAAGAACAGCCTCCTATGTCTCCATGGACACTAACCTTTCCTTGCTTTTGTGTCATATCGTCCTCTCCCTTTCTTCCATGTTTTTCTTCATCTTCTTCCTTCACATTTAATTTAACAAACACTTATTCAGTCTCTCCTATATACCAGGAGCCGTGTTAGTCCCAAAAGATACAAAGATGAATAAACAAGCATGATTTTTACCTCATGTATTTTTTAAAGTTTGTTTACTTGTTTATTTTTAAGGAATCTCTACATCCATTGTGGGCCTTGAACTTAGGACACTGAGGAGAAGACTTGCATGCTCTTGTGACTGAGCCAGTCAGGTGCCTCTTGACTTCATGTCTTAATTTTTAGTGTGTGCAAATTCAAAGGAGATGGGGCGCTCCTGGGTGGCTCAGTCCATTAAGCAGCTCTTGATTTGGCTCAGGTCATGATCTCACGGTTATTGAGTTCGAGCCCCACATCGGGCTCCACGCTGAGAATGCAGAACCTGCTTGGGATTCTTTCTCTCCCTCTCTGTCTGCCCTTCTCCCCTTAAGCTCTTGTTCTCTCTCAAAATAAATAAATAAACTTAAAAAAATTAAAAAATCATAGGTATGAAGATGCTTTGTAAACTGTAAAGTGCTCTACAAGTATAGGGTGTCATGGAAGGTTCAAGTAGGTACAGAAGTTACTCAATTTAAATTTTGAGCAGAGATAAAAACAAGTAATAAAATTTACCTTAAGAGCTCTCAGATTGTTCTTTTTAAGACTGAGTATTAAACTGAAGATAATTATGCTATTGCAAGAGGAGACTCCTTAAAGAAAGAGCTGTTTCACTGAAGAAATTTTGCTTTAAGGCTTCAAACTTTTTGGCGAGCTTATTAGGTATCAACACTTTGCTGATGTCGTTTTGTCTGTGTGTGCAAAGACCAAATGAGACCGTAGGTGTGAAAGTGTTCTGTAAACTGTAAAGTGATGTATAAATATAAGGTGCCATTATTATGAAGGGAAGTGGTGTTAAAGGACTATGGACCAATTTGGATAAGGTGCAGGACATGGGCCATATTGGGGTGGGGAATAACAGTAGAGTAAGTTTTAAGCAAAATTCCAACTACCTATATGATATATTTTGAAATATTCTAGAATGGACTCTATTTCCAAAAATACAAACTGCTATGGCATTTGAAATTCTGTTAGGGAAATTGCTTCTGTTTGATGCTAATCCTAGATAATAGTATATGTTCAAAAGTAGTATTTTTGTAATACAGTGATTTAACATTTGAAAGTGTTTTGCTCTATTTTTATTAGTGCTTGATAACATTTTGAGCTAGGTGCTGGAATGGTATTTTTATCCTCGTCATCTTTGTTCTTTTTTTACTGATGAAGACTCAAAAGGTGAATGGACTGTTTAACCTGTAACCGATCAGTGACAGGCTTAACCCACACTATCTGTCTTCCGTTTTCTTTCTGCTCCTTCCTGATTAAGTCACTGATGAAAGTGTCTATGGAGCACCTGTTATAGAGCTAGGGAACTTCGAAGTGTGATGGTAGTTTCTTTGTAGGGCCCCCAAATTGACTGGAGAGACAAATATTATGAGCTGGTATCAGAGAATGCCATATACAGTATTTGATTTTAAGTATTAAATTGTTAGTTAAAGGAGAAAACAATGTGGCTGAGTTTAGCCCAGGGAATGCTTTGTTTAGAGGTGGAATTGTCTTTTTTAAACAGATAAAAATGGGTAGAGAACCTTTCACGGTAGGCCAAGTGCATTATGAGAAGAACCATCATAACTGAAAGTGGCAGTAAGAGCGTTTAACAAAACCATAGTATGTTTTAGGGAAGAATATCAGTACCTAGTGGAATCGTATGTTTCCCCGAGCCTCACATGCTAGGACCATAGGAACACTCGTCTGCTGCCAGCTCGAGGGCCCGCGAGGCCCTGCATGCCCTTTCCTCTGTCCTCACCACACTTGTACCTGCTCACAGGCTGCTGGACCTCCTGCAGTTTCCAGACTCCAGTATGATCATTCCTCTTGCTGGTTGTGAAATGCTTCCTTTCCCTGCCCTAATTTTTTTACTTTTTTGGAAGGAATCCCACAGCAGAGCTGCTTGGCTCTGGCATTATGGGGATTCTCCCCTTCGCCCCTGCACCTTGATTCCCATAGCCCTGTGCTTCCTCAGAGTACATTCACACAGAGTAGGTGAATCGAACACATTCATATGCCATCCTTTCTCCGTCCCCAACAGAGACCTTCTCTCTGGTCTCAGCACCCAGAGAGTCCAGGACATTTGCTCGATCACTAGACAGTGGAGCATCTCGTACCCTCTTTGTGTTTCGGCAGAGGTCGCCACTGTGTGTTGAGTTGGGTTGGCTGCCGTGTTTCTCCTCTCAGTACAAAAGTGAGAGACCAGGATGCGCCATCTACCCGAGAGTTCCCCAGGAGCCAGGGCGCAGCACGTGACCCAAGCTCAGCCAATCAGGTGTTGCGCCTAAGACTGATACTGGAGCAAGTGACCCAGGAAGGAAGGGCCCATTAGGAGCCGTGGAGACTGTAGTGAGGCTCAGCACGGAGGGCAATGGCTTCAAGCGGTGGTCATATTTTGCAGAAACATCAAAGTCTTGTCATTGTACTTAACTTGCTTCTTGGTCCTCCCGCCCAGATCTTTTCCATATCCTGCTCTTTGTTCAGTGTGCACCTTCCTCTAGCCTTCTTGTGGATTCTGCCAAGCTTGATATTTTTCTATCAAATGTTAGAAAGATAGGATGTTAGAAAATGTTCATTTGCTTTTTAAAAACAACGTAGCTCAAATTAATTTATTTTTCTTAAAACAAAGCAGTCTGACCCGAGCCAAAGGATCCTGTCCCCAAGTCTGTCTTGTTGGGCCATGCTGACTTTTCTAGAGCCACAGCCTTGTTAAGAGCACTCCGGCCTGCCCTTTGTTGAGCCGTCATTTTCCTGTACGGCCCCAGAAGTGGCCAAGTTTACTTGCATGTGCCTGACCTCGTGGAAGGCCGCTCGGTTCCTTTTCCGAACCTGCTGGTTCGCAGGCATGTGCGGAAAATGATTAGGTGCTATTCACCTAATTCCACGTGTTAAGAACTTTGAATTCCTGTTCTGGTCCAGGATTACTGATATTTTCATTTAATGCTCACACTAGTGTCCAAATGGACACTTTTTTAGTGAGAGACTTTGAAATGGGAAAAAAATGACTGTTTTCAGTGGAAAACTAGGAGTTCTTTAGCAATACGTTCTTCTTGGTTATGTGATTCTATTGAGGTCTCTGTGCCTTTCATTGTCTTTGACTGGAAATTTTAGATAATTAATTGCGGTGCAAATAATGCTTATCCCTAGATACACAAATAAATTTTGTCTGGTGAGGTTACATTGACTTCCTTTTCCCATTATGGAAGAAGCCAGTTTTTAATCTATTTGTAAGTTCACTTCAGCATTTTTTTCCTTCCTATGTATATGGTTCTTTGGATCCTCCTTTGATGTAGTTGTAACATCTGACTGATTATCTCATTAGTCACTAAGGGAAATAGGAACACAAGGCAAACAGGGATCCTATCACTTTGGTCCAGACCTGTAAAATAGTGTTTTGAGGGGCTTCCTGTTTACCGTACTTTCTCCTTGATTTGGTTTTGTGGGCCACTAACAGATTGTTATTCTGAAACAGTGCTTTGTTCATTTATCTTAGCACTTTTGGGTTAATTAGAAATATTCGGAACTACTGATTTTAGAATGTACCCACTTGCCCCATCTTGCTCTACACAACCTCCAGGATTATCTCACAAACAACATACATTGTCCTTACTCATTGTTTTCTCCATTGTGAGACCTTCCTCAGCTCTGATTTACCAAGTCCAGCAAATCCTGAAAAGTTAATTCTACTCCATTTTCGCCTCTCCCCCGATAGTCTTCCCAAATCTAAGTGGTGTGGAGCCGTTGTTCCCCACTCTAAAGTTATAGAGCTTGTCCATTCAGCCCTCTGGCAGTCCACCTTGCATTTGTGTCCGGGTCGTGGAGGATTTACGTGTTCTTAGAGGCAGTATGGTGCAGGAGCCAGGCTGCCTGACTACAGAGCTCAGCTCTGCCTTTTCTTCCCTCCACAACCTAAGGAAAGTCAAATAACTTCTCTGTGGTTTGGTTCCTTTGCTTCTAACAGGATAATGACAGTTCCCGTATAATTACCTGAGTTAATATATGCCAAGTGTTTATAAATATGTTTGATTCAAAATAAATATCACATAAACTTCACCATCGTGGTTGACATCATTTCTGTTTTACTCATTTTTGACTTATTTTCTCAACTGAATTTGAAATTGAGAAGAGAAATAATTTTGAATTATTAGTATAATTAAGATACAACGTTGTATTGGTTTCAGGTGTACAACATAATGATTCGACATTTATCTATATTGCAAAATGGTCACCGCATTAAGTCTGTTTACCATTTGTCACAATACAAAGTTATGGCGTTTTTTTCTTGTGATGAGAACTTTCTCAGATTTACTCTCCTAGCAACTTTCAGATTTGCAGTAGCTCCCATGCTATACATAGTTAGCCCATGACTTACTGTTTTATAACTGGAAGCTGGTACCTCTTGATCTCCTTCGCCCGTTTTGCCCCCCACACCAACCTGCCAACTACCTTGTCCTCTGACAACCACTAGTCCCCTCAGTCTATGAGTTTGCTTTTGTATTTTTTTTATTCATTTGTTTTTTTTTTAGATTCCACATATAAGTGAAATCATACGCTATTTGTCTTTCTCTCTTTGACATATTTCATTCAGCATAATAGCCTTAAGGCCTATTCCTATTGTTGCAAATGGCAAGATTTTACTCTTTTTTTTTAAGTTTTTATTTATTTTTGAGAGACAGAGAGAGAAACACAGCACAAATGGAGGAGGGGCAGAGAGAGAGGGAGACACAGAATCCGAAGCAGGCACCACACTCTAAGGTGACTGAGCCACCCAGGCACACCAGGATTTTTTTTTTAATAGCTTAATAGTATGCCAGTGTGTGTGTGTGTGTGTGTGTGTGTGTGTGTGTGTGTGTGCATGCCACATCTTCTTTATCCATTCATTCATCAGTTGACACTTACTTGTTTCCATGTCTTGGCTATTGTAAATAATGCTGTAATGAATATAGGGGTGCAGATATATTTTCAAATTAGTGCTGTGTCTGTGGGAGGAGGTGAGTTCAAGATCCTCCTGTGCTCTCATCTTGAAGAGCACCAAGAAAGAAAGTATTAAAAACACAGTTTTATACTGTGTATGTCACAAATTTGATGTCTAATCCCTTGGTAAAAGGGAGTTACCAAAGGGTTTTCATAGGGATTTGTGCGTCCAAGACAGTGCACTGTGCAGCAAGGTATTGGAAAGGTTAGATCGAGGACTTACTTAAGTAATTCCAAACATACAATGTTTTTTTTTTAGTTCATCTCTAAACAAGGGACAGTTACTGAATATTCACTATGTGCCTGACACAGACAGCAGTCATAGATTTTCAGAATGAACAAGTAACCGTTCTGATCTTGAAAGCACTTAACATGCAGTACAGGAGAATTAATAATTAAATGAATAGAAGCAGTTTGTTGCTGAGCTTTGTAATAAAAGTAAACATAAGCCTAGGATGCAGTGGGAACAGGTAATGACAGAAAGGGTTTCTCCAAGGAGGTAATTTAAAAAAAAATTTGTTAATGTTTATTTATTATTGAAAGAGAGAGAGAGAGAGAGACAGAGAGAGACAGAGAGAGAAACAGAGACAGAGCACGAACAGGGAAGGGACAGAGAGAGAGGGAGACACTGAATCTAAAGCAGGCTCTAGGCTCTGAGCTGTTAGCATGGAGCCTGATGCGGGACCCAAACTCACAAACTGCAAGATCATGATCTGAGCTGAAGTCAGACACTCAACTGACTGAGCCACCCAGGCGCCCCTCTAAGGAGGTGATTCTGAAGCCAGCCCTAAACAGAAGGCACTGGGAGGCAGAGGTAGGGGAGTGTTCTGACAAAGCAGAGCGCATTTGTGGAGACCAGAACAACATGTCAGTGTAAGAGAGCTGAAGTGTGGGATCAGGCTTGGCTACGGCACAAAACAAGGTAGAGAAGTAACAGGGCTGCGTCCTACCATAAAAAAGATTCATACCTTTGCCTCTGACAAAAAGAGGATGTGAGGAGATTGGAATTTCTGTAGTAAATGATTAATAAAACTAATAGGCTGTTATGATTCTGAGTTATGCTTCATTTTAATATTACAGGGATATGTATGTATTTTGTGTGGGCACAACTGATGTGATAGCGTTTCCCTAACACCAAGAACAACAAACTTTCCCAAACACAAACAACCAATACCAACTTGCACTCCTCAGTGATGTTCTCAGTGTCTCCTGAACACAGGGAAATACACGCTATTTGGTTTTTAGGGTATCTCCTAGAATATGGAATCTTAGTAAGCATGCCTTAGTTTTGAGAATTAGCTGCCCCACTGAGAATAGGGGTTTGCAAAAACAAGGCGAATCTCAGAATATGTGGAGGGGAGAGAGACAGAAAGAGAGGTCACTACTTGGGAGAGCCACAGAGTAACCAGAACCTCAAGGTCATGGTGAGAGACAGGTGAGCTGGCTGACTGACCAACATATGCCTGTCATCAGCCTCTGGTTTAAGGCAGAAAATTAGGAAATAAAAAATGCTGTCAGAAGGGGTGGTTTGACATTTTGAAAGCTGATTTTCTCTCCCCTCAAATATTTAACTTCCACCACACTGCATGTTCTTGTATTCGTTTTATTGCATCATCTTATTAACATAAAAAGTCTGGTAGTTATTCATTGCTAATCAGGTTGAAATAAATCATGTTATGGGTTAAATTGAGCTTAATTTTACCCTCTCTTTCTCATCTGACAGGGTGCTTTTAGAAGAGTAGTTTCACAAATGTCAAAGCACAAACCAACCTTCATTACAGAAGCAGATCCCTAATATCACATAAACTGTGATGGGAAACGAAGGACATTATGTCCTAAGAGGCAAACTTTTCAGTCATCTAACAAAAGAGCACTCCCGCAAATGTGTAAACATGTGTCCTTAGCCTGCAATGTTAAAAAGGTTCTTGTAGCTGCCGTGTAAAAATTGTTAACGCATGTAACTCATGCAGCAGAAATGTGCTTGAGTCATTAGTTCCTGAGAACAATTCTATATGTATACATTTAATGTAAAATTTTAAAAATATACATAAGCATATGTATATTTAAAATCCCTTAGCAATGGATACCTAAAGTTTCTATTATAAGGAGCTGTCTTTTATCTTCAGAAATAAGGCTGTATTCAGTAAAATATGTAAATCATCAAGAGTTTATGACAAATGACAGATGTGGTAATAAAGCAAAGTAGTGTGTGATATAATATTGCTGTTTCAATTTAAAAAGTGAGTAGTCCTGTTTGTCCTGATGAACTGGGTTTTCTTCAGCTACTTTCATGAAGGAGTTAGGATCCTTTAAAACTGTTTTGCTATTACTCTGATGTGATATGAAAAACTTGGTATAAACTTTTAATGTGAAGCTGAGGAATATAATATCTTATTCAGTGAATTACTAATTAAGCTTCGTTTTTAAGAAAGCTAATTAATCAAATTATTCCATACATTGTTACAGAAACTAGTATGAGGCAGCTTTCAGAGATATAAACAACTGATTAAAAATAAAATTGTTTTCCATATGCAGAATAAAAACAAAAGAAAAAATGGGCAAAGGAGTAAGTGTGAAGGAAAAGACAGAAGTAGAAAATAAGATAAAGCCCTAAGGATCAACTTGATGTAAAAGATGATTTTGTGAGGTTGCTAAGTATGCTTCAAAACTATATCCAGATCAGGGGTGCGAGGGTGGCTCAGTTGAGTAAGCCTTGGACTCTTGATTTTGGCTCAGATCATGATCTCATGGCTCATGTGGTTGTGCTTGATGCTGTCTGTGCAGAGCCTGCTTGGGATTCTCTTGTGCAAGTATGCTCACTTTCTCTCTCTCTTTCTCTCTCGTTCTCAAAATAAATAAACTTAAAAAAAAAACACACCAAACAACCATATCCAGATCAAATAAAGAGTTAGCACAAATAATTTTCAGGTTTTTTTATTGTAAGATATTTATTTTTTAAGATAATAAGGAAATAATTAATAATAATTTATTAAGGGAATAAAGTTTACTAAAATTCTACATTCTGAAGAGAAAACTTTGCATGTTTTCAGAATTTACTGAAAACCTAAAACAATATGGTAGCTGAGGAAAATTTCAAAGCTTTTACTGTTGACACAATTGGGATTCCCACTTTTTTTTTCTTTCTGGAAAAATGTTTTATTATCAGGGTATAATTAGTGTTATCTTCAGCTAATTACAGTTTTCAGTTTTACCTCTGTCCTTTAAAATTCTAAATTGTTAGTTCAGTTTTATCTTTATCAACTAATTTTATCCTAAAATCAAGGATAATTGCTGATGAAAGCAGTACAACTATCATAATCTGGAAACGAACATTGCTTATATTTAATGTTCAGGTAAGGTAAAAAGTATTCTAATGTTGTTTTACTACAAAGACGTACTATTTTTGGTTTTAGGAAGAACTTTATTTTGAAAGTAGTTATTGAATAGAACTTTTTTATTGGTTCACCTATAGATTAAAAACAAGTGTCAGTTCTTAATTAAATATTTGTAAATTATTTAATTATATAACTTATTATATTTATTTATTATTATGTATTTATTATTACATATAATAATATTTTTATGGTCATAGTAATTTATATATATTGCTCCCATTCACTGTTAAATGTGCCCTGATTTGCATGACAGATTGTACTCTCTCCCCACTCATGGTTAGTATATGTGCTGCCGGAGTGAGCACTCCCCCACTCATGTTTAAAGAGAAGACGAAATTTGGAGCATTCTGTAGGGCATGTGACTCTTGATATTGGGGTTGTGAGATTGAGCCCCATGTTGGGAGTAGAGTTTACTTAAAAATAGAAAGAATATATGAAAATTAACCCTATAAGAAAAAGAGAGAGAGAAGGGCATTCCAGGAATTTGATTCTACTGTGAACTGAGGTTTGCCACTCTCTATCTCTCCTCTTTGTCATAAGCATATGTGATCTTAAAAATGCACTTACATTGGTTATGTAAGGCGTAGAACCCATCTCTCTCTATAATGGAACAGAGTTGGCTGGATAGAAGCCCCGGAAGTTGACCTGAAATTGCAAATGATAGTTTTAAACTATGACACCCTCTTCCACAGAGAGAGAGAGAGAGAGAGAGAGAGAGAGAAGTTCTCAAGGGATTAAAAAAACAGATTAAAATATAAAAAACAAACATCACACAAATGGTTATCAGGTTTTCTTTCCTTTTAAATTGGTATCTTGTCAAAAATAATTTTTATAGTATTTAACCAAAACATTTAAAACTAGTTGGGAGAAAAATTCGTGTTAGGAGAATCATACTCCATTGGAAATGAGGTATTAGAAGTGATCTTAGCTTCATTATTATAAAGGAGATCAAGGTGCTTGTTAATGAACTTCAGACATTGGACTCTTCATTCAAATGCCCTAAGAAATCTTTGTACTTGGTCTTCCTGGGTCTTGTCAAAAGAGAATACAAGTATATATATACAAGGAGACCAAGTAATGGGGTTCAAAGAGTGTGTTCCTAGCCTTATTTCATGAGTATATGGTGTTAAAAAGAAAGCAGAAAAGATCTAATGAATACAGTGTTTAAAATATCCATCCACTCAACCACCTACCTGTCCATCCAGTCATCTATCTACCTATCAATTCACGTACCTCTCCACCTACCCACCCATCTTTCTACACATTTATTCATTCATTCATTCACTTCTCCACCCACCTATACATTCACTCAACCATTCGTATGTTTAACTAATATTTAATGAATGCATATTTCTTACATATTTCATTAACAAAAATATGAACGCCTGGCCTCAATCTTAAATTGTGTACAGTCGAATGCAGGGATCAAATGTCAATGAATGTATTTTGTGTGGCTGTAGGATTTCTGCTCACATGCCACTATTTTTGAGCAAGATGAGTTCTTTTCTGAGAACTTAGAAAAACATTACCTTAGAGTTACTCTTTATGTTAGTAAAGTCCCCATCCTTAGGTAAATGCAGTTAATCTCCATTTAACTTTTCAACAAATGTTTGTTGATTACTTGTAAACCAGTCATGGGGGTACAGAAAAAAAGGACAGAACACCACTCCTGCTCACAAAGAGAGGACAGGAACACATGGATAATCTGAAAACCACCCCACTGATGCTCTAACCAGGGTGTGCTCAGTGTCCTGTGGGAGCACAGAGAAGGGGCACCTAATCTGACCTGAGAGTGGTGGAGAAGGAAAATGGTATCCGAGGACCTGTAGGAAAAGTCTTAAAAGATGGATGAAAATGAACCAGATAAAAATAGGGAAGGAAGGGCATACCAGAAGTGGGAGGCGTACAACCAGAGGCACAAAGGCAATAAAATATATGGTGGAGAATTACAAGCAAATGTGTGCAGAAGCATAACGAGAAGGGCTGACATCATGGGCAGGAGACAGGCTGGAGTGGAAGCCTGGGGTCTGTCATGCAGAGACTTATGTGGGCTTTCAAGAAGCTTGAGGCTTGAGGGACTCTTGGATGGTTCAGTCAGTTGAGCATCCTACTCTTGGTTTCAACTCAGGTCATGATCTCGCAGCTTCGTGGAATCGATCCCCGTGCTGGGCTCTGTGCTGGCAGCACGGAGTCTGCTTGGGGTTCTCCCTCTCCTCTTTTGTTGCCCCTCCCCAACTCATGCAGTCTCTGTCTCAAAATGAATAAACTAATTAAAAAAATAAAGACTTGGGGCTTGAACAGGTATTAACAGGATTAACAGGTATTTTGTATGTTATATATATTATATATATATATTATTGTACTGCATTCTTACAGTAAAGTAAGCTAGAGAAAAAATGTTCTTAAGAAAATCATAAAGAAAATAACAGGTACAGTACTGTACTATGAGAATCCACATGTAAGTAGATCTGCATGGTTCAAACCTGTGTTGCTCAAGGGTCATTGCATATTGAATTATACTCAATAAAGCATCTCTTTTGAGAATATAGAACTACAAGTCCCTGTGCCTAGATTATTATAATGGTCTAACATTGTATCAAATATTATATCTAAGAAAATACTGATGACACTTCTCACTTAATTATGTTATGGCAATACAAAATAATCTATGAATGTCTATGAAGTATTTTGAGCAGGAATATATTTTTATTATGCCTCTTTCTATACCATTTACACAAATAGACAGCTGAGGGGTGCCTGGGTGGCTCAGTGGGTTAAGCGTCTGACTTTGGCTCAGGTCATGATCCTGCTGTTCATGAGTTCAAGCCCCGTGTGAGGCTCTGTGCTGACAGCTTGAAGCCTAGAGCTGCCTTTGGCTTCTGTGTCTCTTTCACTCTCTCTCTCCCTCTGTCCCTCCCCTGCTCGCGTTCTGTCTTTCTCTCTCAAAAATGAATGAACCTTAAAAAAAAAACAAGTCGACAGCTGAATTATGCCAGTGACAAAATAAGTCCAATGTGTAATTGGACTCATTTAATTTAGAAGTGATCATTTGTGTGTCCTGAAATATGCCAAGTTGTGTCTAGAAGGCTGGGAACAGCTGTCTTACGTAGCTAATGGCTCGTCTCACCAAAAATATACAAAGTAGATGCACTAGTTATCCCCAGCATGATGTGTTCTGGATATCAGAGGTGGAGTAGAGGGACTTTATTTTCTTGCATGAAATTTTCATGTAATTGGATGGATTTAAGGATTATTTTTTTCTACAGATAGTTCAGCATATTCAGCATAGTTTCTATCAATTCTACTAAGGTTTTTGACAATAAGGAATTAATTGCTGTTGCATTTAATAAAACTCAAACAATATAGCCTTCCCTGATTTATTTTGTTACTCTGCAAGTTACGAAGGTCAGATACTGAATGCTACAGAAATGAATTTCCCACGATTCAATTGCCATTTAAGGAAATTACTCTTTTTGTCGATGCTGCAAGAGAGGGAGTCTGTAAAAGTTTGCCAGTTTGAAAATTTATGCTCTATGTTTTAACTCATAAGGGGACTTTTCAGGGTTTTTTTTAAGTTCATTTATTTATTCTAAGAGAGAGAGAGAAAGTGCGAGTCTGGACCGGGCAGAGACAGAGAAAGCGAGAGAGCGACAGAGAGAATCCCAAGCAGGCTCTACAGTCATTGCAGAGCCCAGTGTGGAGCTTGAACTCACAAACTGCTGAGATCGTGACCTGCGGTGATGTAGGACTCCCAGCCCACTGAGCCACACAGGCGCCCGATACTTCAGTTTCTGGATTTGCTTTCAGGAGTACACACTGGATGTTTCAAGCGTCATCACTTTTTTTCCTGTTATGGCTCTTTAGTAGATAATAAAATACTGTGAACGATCTGTTCAGAAATTTCATGCTCCCAAAGAATAACTCTTAGGGTTAAATGAACACCCTAACTTTATTTGGACATGTTTTCAAGGACCTGAAAGATTGAAAACAGTGAGGTTTGATTGTCCGTCAAGTTTGTATGACAGAACACTTATCTGCATTGCAGTACTGCTGAGTGTTACAAAGCACAGATCTACATAAATTATAATCCTTATTCTCAGAAGTTTGCAAGCCTGTTGGAGAGAAGGAACCATTATAAATCAGTTAGAGAACAATTAAGTGCTGAACACTTAAAATTCTTTTAATAGGTATATGTGAACACATTTTGTTTTATTTATTGTTTGTTTGTTTGTTTGTTTTGAGACAGAGGGAGAGAGTGTGTGAGTGAGGGAGGGACAGAAAGACAGGGAAACACAGAATCTGAAGCAGGCTCACACTCTGAGCTGTCAGCATAGAACCTGACATGGGGCTAGAACTCATGAGCCATGAGATCATGACCTGAGCCAAAGTTGGATGCTTAACCGGCTGAGCCACCCAGGTGCCCCTTATTTATTTGTTTTTAAGCAATCTCTATGCCCAAAGTGGTCCTTGAACTCACAACTCCTGAGATCAAAAGCCACTTGCTCTACCAGCAGAGCCAGCCATGTGCCCGAAGCACCGAGCACTTTACAGCGTCCTGTACGTATCACGGTGTTTAAGGATGGGGGAGACCCATGGGATCAAGGGGCGTCGAGGGGGCTTCATGGGAGAGGTGTTCTTTTTCCTATTTTGGTTGATGTTGATAGTAGACCTAAAGGGAATTTGTTTTTCCCAGTTTGTACTGGAATCCCCTTTATGAGTAGGACATGGGAAGAGGGGAACCGAATTTGCCATTCGGAAGAGCTCAGGGTTAAAGCAAGGAATCAAGAGGCATCAAATCTCCCAACATTTTTGGACCTGAGGGGTGCTTTTTCCATAGTTTCTTTGTTCCGGAAACAGAACAGTTCTGCTATGAGCTTACCTGATTTTTACTCAATCCTTTGAGACTTGCAGTAGTAGGAAAGTGGCTCCTTACTTTTAAATATCTTTATGTGTGTTTATATTTTCCCAACTCCTTCCCTTAACTAGTTTGGTAATAGCTTTTTCTTTGGTGTTTTAAAGCATTATGACTTTTTGCTTTATTTCTTTTAATGTTTATTTTTGAGAAAGGGAGAGAGAATGTGCATGCATGTGAATGAGGGTGGGGGAGGAGCAGAGGAAAGGGAGACAGAGGATCTGAAGTAGGCTCCGAGCTGTCAGCACACAGCCAGATGAGAGGCCTGAACTCCCAAACCGTGAGATCATGACCTGAGCTGACATCAGACATCTAATTGACTGAGCCATCCGGGCTCCCCATATCATTTTTTATGTTAAAATATTCATTGTGATCACCATTGTAAGCAAACCAATAATATCTTTTGTGCTTAGAAACTTATTTACTAATGAAAATAAATCACTAAGACATACTTTTTTCATGTGGCAGAATAATTTGTATTTCTTAAACACAATGTCATTTCACTTCAAAAGGCCAATGAAGTATATTCATCTAGAAAGTAATGTTGATAAATTAAAAAAAGATTTGGATCATTTTAAAATAGTGCAGTTTCTGGGACTCCTGGGTGGCTCAGTCGTTTGAGCATCCAACTTCGGCTCAGGTCATGATCTTGAGCTTCGTGGGTTTGAGCCCTGCATCGGGCTCTGTGCTAACATCTCAGAGCCTGGAGCCTGCCTCAGATTCTTTCTTCTCTCATTGCCCCTCCCCCTCAAAAATACATAAACATTTAAAATAAAATAGCATAGTTTCTTGCAAGCAAAGCTAATTTAATCTTTGTGAGTTTGGAGGGTTATTTAATGCTTACCTAGAGATTGACTCTTCCATTGTAAAGCATTCAGATTAGTCATGCAGACCATCTCAAATGATCCAAGAGATTTAAATTCTCTTGCAGAAGAAAGCAAATGATCAGATGTTCACATCCATCCTCAAAGCACAGCACCGGCTACTAGATTCCAAACAAAAAGCAGCTTTGCTTTGATGAAGATGTATCGTCAATGGTAGTGTGACCCGTGAGAGGGGTCCTGCTTGTTCACTCTAGTGGCCAAGGAGGAAAGTCACCTCCATGAGCCATATGCTTGCCGAGTGGCTGGCAGAGCTCTTAGTGGAAAAGTCACAGGGATCCGATGAGTGATTCTCACTATTACTACAGCCTGGGCTGAAATGAGAAGGAAAGGCCTCAGACTTTGAGCTCCAAGAAGAGAGTTCTTTGGGGAGGCACCGGATCAGTTGAGGCTGGAGATTTGCTTCAAGAGACCAGCCTTCCGGACCTCCCTTTGCCAAAAGTAACTGAATGACATTGGGTGGTTTATGCTTTTCTCTGGGGTTCTCTTTCTTTCTTTATGGAATGTGGAGTTTGAGCTAGGTGATTTCTAAGACCTCTCCCAATTCTAACGAAAGGCCCTTTTAGAATGTTCCACTTATTTCTTTTAAAAATTTTTTTATACTATTTTATATATTTTTGATACAGAGAGAGACAGAGCATGAGAGGGGGAGGGGCAGAGAGAGGAGACACAGAACCGGAAGTAGGCTCCAGGCTCTGAGCTAGCTGTCAGCACAGAGCCCCACGCGGGGCTCGAACCCACGAAAGTGAGATCTGACCTGAGCCCAAGCCGGAGGCTCAACCGACTGAGCCATCCAGGCACCCCTAGAATGTCCCACTTATTTCTAAGAAAGCCTTTAACACTTAATGAGCGAAGAAATTTGCCATCCATTTAAGAATGAGGAGAGAAAGGCAAGGGGTGGACAGCAGCCCTAAGCTCTCAACTATGATTCCTTTTCTATCTCCTCACTTTCTTCTGCCTACTTTCTGACTTCTTTAAAGTGACATTACCCAAATGCATGAAATGAAATTATATCCTTTCAGACTGTACACCTAGCTAGGTGATGATTAATGTCCTGATTATTACACAAGGCCTCGTAGAAAACAATGTGAGAGCCCTCCTGCTAGCTTGAATAAAGCCTTCTGGTTGGGGTTCCAGTCTCACTTAAAGTGTAGGATGCAAGAGAATTCATTTTACTATTTTACCCTCTTTTGTATGATATTATTTTTTCTCGACATTGCTTTCTTCAAAATTGTCTTTGTATTTCTGAAATTCCACTGTGGTGCATTCTGACGCGTTGTAAAGTGGCTGCTTTCATGTTATAGCAGGTTAAGTTTCATCCACCTATCAGTAAAAAGGGTAATAAAATCTACGTCCTAAAAGGAATCATTCACATTTCCTAGTGAGTCAAATGAGAGATAAAAGAGCTTGGCAAGAATAGGATGACTGGCTCCTTTCACAGCACCACCTGGACAGAGCCCTCTTGGAACTGGACTCTGAAAACATGGTGAGTTTCTGGTAATGGTGCTAACTGCTATCTTTTTCACAGTCACATGAAACCAAAATTATCTCAGGAAAACTTTCTCCTGCTACCTAATATTCAAACGTTTCTATTTCAGTAATGCCTGGTTAATGTCACTATTCTTAGCCCTCATTTTGATTTTCTCAGTTCTCCAGTAGGACCATAGTACTTGACGTTCTCATGGACCACACGTTTTAGTCACTTATTCTACATGTATTTACTACATGCCTACCATTTTCAAAGTGTGCGTAGGATAATGTGGGCAGAAAAGACAGAGTCCCCACCCACAGTGATTTATATTGGGGAAGGGGCAATACAGGAATAACAAGGCAAGAGCAAAATGCCAGTGTGACATCATAGAACAGATGTCACGAGGAAATGCATGGATTTATTTCCAGTGAGTTAACATCAAGAACTTTGATTTAAAGGCAGGGAGCTTACAGCTGACTGGAATAATCGGGGGAGGCTCCATGTTGGAGGTGGGGCTTGAGGGAACATTGAAGGATATGGATTGGGATAAACAGAAGTCTGGATGGCATGAATCCAGGCGACGTTTCTCAAAGGTGTTGTACCGCTGCTGATCAGCGCAATATGCAGAAGTAACATTGAATAATACTGAATTACACAGTAAGAGGATTTTCTCTTTCTAATCGTATCTCAATACTTTTATTCAGGAGAAAAAAAGGTCTCAATTTCACGCTAGTGCATTTTTAACCCCTTTTCATACTTGTTAGCTAATTAGACCCTTTTCCCTCCCCCATTCTTTAAAATATAGTCCCACATATGATGGCAGACAACAGTAACTAGGATTCAGTAGAAAGGGCTTCAGACTGCATTTATTTCTTAGTTCTCTTCACCTATGGAAAGGAAGGTAATGGTAGATTTCCACTTAAAATTGTGGTATAACATGTTTTAACCAAATAAATGTATTTAAGTGAAAACTTCAGTAATTCAAGGAACAATGGAGGCAAAAATACTAGTACAAATGTTAGGTAGACATTGTAGAATTCGTTTGGGTGGTACAAGAATGAATTTGAAAAATATTAAATTATAATTTATACTTGGGTTGGTAAGTAGTTTCATATGGTAACAGGATAATCATGATGGAAAGCAGCCAGAATAAGATTGAAAAGACAAGTTGTGAGTAGGTCAAGGAAATCAGGGAATACTAGGTTCATGAACATTATTCATGCTTTATCTTCTCTTGAGATTCCATTGCCACCTCCTTTACTCAGATATTAATTACTATCACTTGCTGATCCCTTCTCATATGCCAGGTATTGTATTAAGTATCTTTACATATAATTATCCCATTTTTCATCACAACTACAGGCAGAGGAGGGTATTAGCCTGAGTTTAGAGTGAAGAGTCTTACCACAGGGTACACAGCTAATTGCTAATACAGTTGAGTTTGGGGTCCAGGCCCATTTGATTACAAAGCTTCTATTCTCCATCATACCTAGAAACCCTACGCATCTTTACGCCCTCACATGAGTGCCAGCTTTTTCTGTTTAAGCCCAACTTGCAACAGATGGCCAGTCTCCTCCCGGGTCTTTCTGCAGCTACTGCTACGCATCTCTGGGTACTAATTGTCTTCACTAAAGTTGCTTATCCAGCTTCTAATGACCAGGCTGTGAAAGCCCAGGAGACCTATTCACATGTCCTAAAGCATCCAGCACTGTACTTCCCTCTGGGTCAAGGCTCATATTCTTTGAATTGAGCTAAATTTTCTTCCTTTGCTCTGGCTTATCACAGACATACACCTGGATCACCTCAGAGTGGAAGTGGGAACAGGAGCTCTGACCAAGATAACTCAGGAACTGCCTGGAAAGTCCTTGCCTTTGTCAGACTCCAAGAATCTAATTAATTAATTTTGAGCAAATCAGCAACTCTTTGGATTTATTAAATCATTTTTTTTCATACCTGAGTTTTATAATGTCTGGGTTAAAAGGAACAGAAATGGATACCTGGTAATGACAGACTTTTAGATCTCAGAAGAGAATGGTAAAGAATACCCAACTCCTTTATTTTATCAATGAGGAGAGTGAAGACTAAGGAGATTTTGTGAGTTCCGTAAGGCCACAGAGCACGTTAAGGGCAGACCTTTAACTAAAGATCTCTTGATTCCAAGTAAATTATCTTCTGTATTGAGGGCTTTGAGCTTGGAGGTTATGTGCTCCTTTTCACCCAGTGTTGGAATGCCTATAGTATCTCTGGCTGATGGGACCAGATGCTGTTTGTGAGCACGGAGCAGGAACTCATTATCTCTGGAAGCAATCTATTCCATTTTAAATTAAAGTTTCCTCTTTTAAATCCAATATAACTTTACAGTCATGTCTGTTGCTCTCACCAGAGTTTTCCAGGGCCCCCTTTTTGAAGCTGTCTTCTTTTCCATCCACGTGCACTCTTGGGAATCCTGCCAGTCCTAAGACTTTAACTACATCTATCCATTGGAGACTTTCAAATTCAGATCTTTGTTCTCTGAATTCTCGATGCAGGTACAACCTGCCTGCTGGGTACCTGCCTTTGGATGTCTAGTAGGCATCTCAGGTTTAATACCAGAACACAAAGTCTTTATGATACCTTCCCATGAAAAAGTTCTCCCCTTTCCATAGTTGTCTTTATCTCACGAGAAATTATTTTTCAGTGGTCCAGGCCGGGAACTTAAAGTCACCCTGAAGTGTCTTATTCTCCTCCATTGTGCTTTTAAATCGTCAGCTACCCTACTGGCTCAACTTTAAAATTACGTCCAGAATCCAACAAGTCTTACCAACTCCAGTGTTCTCGTCATAGTCCAGGCTATCAATTTGTCTTGCACAGACAACCCCCTCCCCTCCCCCGCCAGAACAAACTGTTCTTCTCACAGCAGCTGGCACATAAATCAAAATCTTCACTGTGGTGCATAATCTCCTCACCACGATCTGAAAACTCCAGCTTTCTCCTGTCTTTGTCTCTCACTCAGACCTGGCTAGGTACCATGCCTCCTCACTGGGCCACAGATGTGCCACACGGACTCCCACGTTCAGCTCTTTGCACTTGAACCTGCAGGTCCTCCAATCAACGCTCTTCCCTCTGACGCGTCCGCCCACTCCCGCTCCCTCAGATGCCTTCACTTCTATACCCACCAAATCAGAGAAGGTTTTGCTGACTACCATCTCTCCTATACATTATCCCAATACTCTGACTAATTTATGTTCATTCCATCCATATCACTGTCTGACAAATTATGCATTGGCATGTTTTTTAAGCCTCTGCATATCATACAAAAAGTGTGAGCTCATTGTGAGCTGGGATTTTATTTTATTTTTGTTGTTTCCTGCAGTTTTCCTCAGTATCTAGAATAGTGTCTGAAAAATGTAGTTCAATAAATAAATATTTGTTAAATGAAATTTTTCTTCAGTTTTGCCGTTTAGTCTGGTCTTTTATTTGTACTGTGTTGTTTCTGCCACTCATGGGCAGGAATTTGCCTTTATGCTAATAAATACCATAATGTTAGTTTGGGGTCATAAGACAAAGTTGGCAAAATCTTCTTACATCTGGAGTTTTGCCATCCTGTGTTAATTTATGATGATTGATCATGTTAGCCACAGTAACTATATACTGAACATCTGCATGATTGTCATTCTGCCAGGTATTTTACAGTATTATTTTACTCCTTACAATGACTGAAGCCTACAGCTTTGGGCAGAGTGGTCTCTACTTACGCACTTTATGGCAGTGCTGGAGCTAGACTGGAGGCTTGGCGTTTCTAAAAAGAAGTGGAGATGAGCACTGTGCCATTTGTGTGAATGCTTTCCACAGTGTGGCGTCATATAGCAGTGAGGCAAAGGCTAGTAGCCACTGTCACTGTCTGCTGAGTACTTACCGTATGCCAGGCGCTCTGCTTGGCACTGTACAAAATCTTACTTAATCTGCATAATAGTTTTTTAATGTTTTATTTATTTTTGAGAGAGCATGGGCAGGAGAGGGTCAGAGAGAGAGAGGGAGACACAGAATCAGAAGCAGGCTCCGGGCTCTGAGCTAGCCGACAGCACAGAGCCTGAGGCAGGGCTCGAACCCATGAATGCGAGATCATGACCTGGGCCGAATCCGGACGCTTAACCGACTGAGCCACCCAGGTGCCCCTGCACGACAGTTTTATATGCTGGGTGTTACCCCTGTTTCCTAGAAGAGGAAACTGTGCAGGGTGGGCATAAGGAGGGGACAGTTGACACCCCATCCGGGCCTCCTTTACTGGGCTGGAAGTACTACACGTTGGTGACGAATTTGCTGTTGCTTCAGCTCCCAAAGCACTTTTCAGTATATGCTCTGTGCTAAGTGAGTTCCAGTAGAGGTGCTACAGGGGCCCTGCAGGGGTGTGTTTTGGAGGGGCAGGGAGAGCTCTTGGGCCCATTTCAGAGTGGGGTTGGAGCCTGGCGGTGTGAGTGCAGACCTAGCCTAGCCTTACTTTCTTCAGGCTTCTTGACAAAAACCAGAACACCCGCATGGCTCACACGTGACCCGCCTACTTCCACCGGCACCCAGGTTTCCACCAGACACACCCCTTTGTCAGTTGCTGTTCCTCTGCTCCCCTCTGGCTCTCTGCACCCGGAGGGCGGTGGCCTCTTGTTCGTCCAGCCACCCAGACCACGTCCAGCCGGGCCAAACCGATGTGCTCCTCTGCTCTCTGTGGGGCTGAACCACATCTTCCTTCCAGTTTGCTCTTTCTTGGATTCTCTCCCTCAGCCCTAGAGTGCTATACAGTTTTACCCTAGTCATTGTTTATATGAAAATGTTTCTGTTCGACTTACTATATGATCCCTATATCTATATCAGACCCAGATTGCTATAGACCCATCTCTTAGCCTCTGCAAACATTGGCTGGTAAACTCACAGCTTCCTTCTTCCTCAGATAATTGCCCTCAACCAGTGGAAGTTGCTTTGTCCAGGAGGTTAGCATATTCCCTGATTCCCCCCGGCCCCCCCACCTTTGGGCCAGGGCCAATAACTAACCCACAAAGCCAGCTTCTTGGACTACAGGCAGGGACAGTTCTGTGATACATTTACCTTCCAGAGTTCCCCTACAAATCAGGTCAAGTTTAAACTTTACCAGAAATCATGTCATTTCTCCCCTTCTCAGTTCTGTTCCCCTTATTCTCTTAGAAACTATTCATCCTTGTCTCAGGCTCTGCATTTAGAGAACTTAAGACATGTACCAAGGCCACAGAGCTGGAAGATAATGAAGATGGAGATGACTCCAGATCCTATATTCTTAACCATTACTTTCTCACAATTGAAATAAACCTCCACTTTTAGCATGTTCTCCTTAACCCAGTATGGCTTCTACGTTGAGCCATCTTGGCTTTGAGGATGGACTGTCATTGTTTCAGAGTGAAGTTTACTACTCTTGTTCAATATCCAAGGCCTGTGCCCGCTGTTAGGAAAGGTCCACGTGCCCCTTATGTGTTCCATGGAGGCTTACATCCCCTGCTGATATTGTCTTGGGTCTGTATCTCTCTCCTTTCCTCCACCAGGGAGTGTGGGTCAACATCCTGGTGGAAACTTGCCATCCCAGCTCCTGAAGTGAGTCTCCTTGTTTAGCTAAATCATGCTGCGCTTCGCCAATCATGTTTATTCAGGGTAGACTAGTTCTCTGTGCATTGGGAATTACGCACTAGCATTTGCCGAAGTTCTGAAAGTTAAGTGACAGCTTGGCGCTTGAATGCCATTTAGTAAATAATAGTTTTTATTGGGAGCAGCGGGTTTATTTATATATAACTCTGCTACCACATGCTAGTACTTCACAGGGTTTGTGGGGGGAGACAGTCGAAAGGCTGTTCGGGGACCGAGGAGAACTAGGAGGACCTGGATTTACCAGAGACGGTTTCAATCTTGTAGATAATTGGGCCAACACTGCATGAGAACAGCTCGTTTCAGCCCATTCTGTTTTCAGATGCTCTAACACGTAGTGAAAGATTCAGCAGGCAAGTCAACAAGTCTTGGATTTAATTGTGTCTTTTCCATGATCCCAACATGCATTCTGGTTTTGTGGAGTGTTCTTTGGCCACCACATGCAGATTCTCTGGGGTATTTCTCAGCTTAGCCAATGCTCCCCAGTTGACCCTAGGTGACTCTTGTGTTCTCTTTTGGTAGTAATTACTCAATAGTGACACAAATTCTCTCCCTTCTTCAAAAGACAAACTAATAAAAGAACTGTCATCCTTCTTAGCAGGCTCTCCTTTCTTCAGAGAGGCAATATCTTCCACTGAGCAAGGTGGTTCCATCCTTCAGCATTGCCACATTTTCTTTGTGGCTGGATGGAATACAGCTGTCGCTAATTCAGTCACATTTTTCGTTGTCCCACAGTTAGATGAAATTATTAGCCGTCCCTACAGAGTGTCAGCAGCTGCAAACAGAATGTGCCTTCGAAGGCAGCCGAATCCAATGGGGAATTGAGGAATTAATAGGAATTTAGAATAATGGGCATGCTTGCAATGAACCATTTATGGGTTCAGAAACCTAGTTCCTCTGGTAATTTGAATGAGCAGTTTTGCTAATGAAGTTTGTCTATGTTTAGTGAACCTGCTGGATCTACCTGTCATTCACAAACAACTTGAATTATCACTTCCCCATCAAATTTTGCCCTTTCCGTTAGCTTGCTGGCTCTTGGAGTAGATTTTCTCCATGCAGGCAAGGAATGGAAAGGGGGAAAAAACAGGAAGAGGTTTTAGTGTCAGCCGAGGCAAGTGTCTACCTCAGGGATGAAGCGTGTTTATTGTATGCAGGTAACTGATGAGATTCCAATGGTGCCACGTTTATCCGAAAGGGCAGATGTTCTCAACTGAAATTCCCACATATGATCAACATCTCCCGGTAGTTCTTGACCCTCCTACTTAGAAGATCTATGCTTGCCATGGTGCACACTCCTCTGACGACAGTGGATTTTAACGTCAGGAACATGAGCAAATGTCACCGGCAGCTTCAGAATTTTAGCAATTATAGTGATTCCTCATACTAGGAAAGTGAGTTAGAGTCTGCCTGGTATCTTGATGTACCCGCTCCGAGCCCCTTTTGAAGAACTTCCATTTTCCCATCAAACAGAAATGTCTGCCCCTCAAGGAAAACCAAAGTGTTGCCCACTCCCAAATACACTAGGAACCCCTTTTCCGTTCTCTGCTGTTTCTCTAGTGCTTAGAGAGGAGTTCTCAAGGGAACAGCTGTCATCGGGATTGACTTTCCCATTTGGCCCCTGAGATTGCAGCAGCATGGCGGAGAGCCAGGCCCAGGACACTGACGCATTCCGGAAGGATGAGGAGGGAGCCAGGGATCTGGAGGGCAGGCTGAGCAGGCTGAGAGCAAGGCTCTGTGCACACAAAGAATAATGAGAAAACAGCTCAAACTGTGGGGTTTCCACTACATTGTAGCTGTCTGAGCAGAGAGCAGGTATTTGATATCTCTGAGGCTGTTTCTTCATCCTGAAATAGAAAATGATGACAGGATGACCTCACGAGGTCACTGTGAAGATCAACTGAGGGATTCGTGTAAAGTCTTTTCCCAGCCCCACGTAGATGGCTGTTTTTGCTTGTGTACAGTTATCACCACCAACAATACGGGTCAAGGGGAAATAATCTGCTTTTGTTGAAAAGCATTGTTTTAGTGTATCTAGTCAATAGGGCTTAAGAAATTTCACCTTGCATTTCTATAATTTATAAAAATCTGTTTTGTTCCAACCTTTAAAGCAGGTGACCATTTTGAGACAGGTGAGCATTCATACACAGATAGGAGTAGTTGTAATTAACATGTACATTGCTTTCTGGAGGCAATACATTTTAAGAGTTGGAAAAGATCGCCTTGAGTAGATGAAGATTTCGTTTTATAAGAAATTTTATTTTTTTTAAATTTGTTCATCAAAACTGTTGTCCAGGAAAAATACGTACTGGTTTATGTAGTTAACAAATACGTATGTAATTTTTACTGAGTGCCAAGCAAGTTCTATGTCCTTACAGATATTAACTCAGTTAATCCTTATTTTAATAGTATAAAGTCTCTTCTATAATTATTCCCTTTTTGCAAATACATACATTGGGGCTAAGGGAAAAGTTCCCCAAGATCCTGAAGGCAGTGAGCTTTCCAGGCAGGATTCGAATCCAGGCAGGCTGGCTTCAGTCTGTGCTTGTAGGTGTCAGGTAGGTCGGTCTAGTCGTTTTGTATTGTGAGACTTTTCAATGACAGAAGCTGGAGGAATGTTGGGTAGGGGAATGGGCCAAATGGGTGATGGGCGTTAAGGAGGCACTATGTAGGTGCTGAATCACTAAATTCTACTCCTGAAATCATTGTTACACTATATTTTAACTAACTTGGATTGAAATAAAATTTAAAATTTTTTAAAAAGGAAAAGTATATTTTTTATAAAGTGCATTTCCCTTTAAGTCATTGTAACTAGAAATATTTAAGCAAAGGGTATGATAAAGATTAAACAAAATAAATGACAGGCGTTGGGATTATTTAGCTTGTTCTGCATGTCTTTCAATATGAGATGTCAGGGTTGACATAGAGTCACCTTTTTTAGTCAGTTTGGGATTGTGGCATTAATCAGGAATTTCCCCCTTTGCATGAGACCATGCCGTAAGAGACAGGGAAGCAGGGAGTGCTTGCTGTAAGGTAGGGTTACGGACTCGGTCTTTAGACCCTCTTGACGTATTAGGAGCCACTGGAGTTGACTGAATGAAGCTGTTTTCATTGATCTAAATGAATCTACCCTATATTCGGAGACCTTTGGTATTCTGAATCACCTTATGTATCTCTGCTTCATGATTTGAAGGAATTCTATTCAGCACAAAGAGAAGAAGCCCCTTACAAGGAGATCAAATACCATCATTTGCTTTCTTTTTTATTCTTCTGATAAATAATGTCTGAATTTTAAGAAATTACAAAACTCCACTAACCATAATAAACCCCTCATGCACTTAGGGGGTTTCTTTTATGCTTCAACTGGCTTGTGAATGCTTTTGAAGAAGGCGATGGACTTCTCTGTCTTCCCTCTTCAGTGATGACCCCTGCCCCACTGACAGTGGGATGCTTTTACAAGGCCAGCTGGCCGTGGTCTTAGTTTGAAAAGTACCATGAACTTCCCTTGGCTGTATGTTCAATTGGTTTTTCTCCTATGTCGCTGGCGACTTTTGCTCACCTTTTTTGCTATGTCCCCCCCTTTTCTGAGACTTCATGAAGTTGGAGTGTCTTGGAACTCAGCCTTTGAGCAGATCATGTAACTCCTCTGAAATGCTGTCATGACTTTTCATCTGAAGTCCTGGTATGAAAACCCGTTGTCATCTGGCCCTTCATCTCTCTCTGGCCTCCTCGCCTCTTATGAGTTTGCTAGCACTGCCATAACTCAGTGACAAACAGAGTGGCTGAAACAACAAAAATGTATTTCTCACAGCTCTGGAGGCTGGAAGTCTGAGATCAAGGTGTCTGGCAGGACTCCCTCTGAAGGTTCTAGGGGAGGCCGTGTTCCAGGCCTGTCTCCTGGCTTCCTCTCTTGATTAGGGACTACATCACTTCAGTCTTCCCACTGTGTTCTCCCTGTGTGCACGCTTGTGTCGAGATTTCCCCTTTTTTAAGGACATTAGTTCTACTGGAGAGAGGCCTGCCCTAATCCCAGTATGAGTCATTTTTATTCCAAATAAGGTCCGCTTGTGAGGTACTAGGAGTTAGGACCTCAGCGAATGAATTCTGGAGGCACACAGCTCAACCACTAGCCCTCCCATGCTTCTCCTTGTTCACCGTTGGGCACCATGCTACCTTCTTTGCTGCTCCTTGAATGTTTGGATGTGGTCTAGCCTTAAGGCCTTTGCATTGTCTGCTCCCTCTGCCTGGAACATCCTCACACCGCAAGTGTCCACATGATTCACGAGGTGCCCCCTTCTTAAGTCTGTCTTCAGATGGGCCCTCCTCAGTAATGTTTCCCTCTCCTGATGGTCCTATTTAAAATCACACCTCAACTCCTCCCCTACCTCCCAGTTCCCCTTGCCTATTGCTTTATTTTTGTTATTCTGTACTAACCATCCTCTAACATACAAATCTAATGAGTTGTTTCTTGCTAGGTTTGTTGTTTGTTGTTTGTCTTCTCCCCACCCTGGTACTGGGATGGTAGCCCACGGGGGGGCTCTTGTTTTAGTCTCTGATGTATTCCAGACAGCTAGACCAACAGTACTTGGGGCATAAGAGCAGCTCAACAAATGCATGCAGCTTTCTCCTTTTACTTTGTGGGTTTAGTTGTAGAGATGCGTATTTTAATACATTGGAATAAGGCAGGTGGGAGCGTGAAACATACCTTAAACTATTTTATTGAGCACAGTGGCATGGCTTTCCCGTAGCAGCCTGCACTTGGCACTTTTAGCCAAATGTCACATTCATGATGACGGCCAATCCTGGCGGGGCCTTGCCGTCCCTCCCTTCTGAGAGAGCAAGGTGGTTTACCTGCATGGGATGAAACCAGAATCCTCCCACTGGGACAATGAGAGGCCTCTCTGGACCTATTTCCTCTGTCATTTAGTAGGTAGAGAAGCAATCGTTGAAGCTCCTGGAAGAAGCTGATAGATTGAGAAGTCAGGCATCATGACTTTCTGTGATTTTCCTACTAGCGTCAAAAAGCAAAAAGCTCCTAAAGTGACCACAAAGTGCTCTGGGAGACATTTCTTTGGCTTCACTAGAGTGCATGAGGTTTAAATGGCCCACAGATGTCACATCCAATTTTCTTAATAATCTCATCAAGGCCTCTCCTAGGCCCCTGGTAGCCAAATGTCAAGAGTGATTCCCAGCAGAACCACTGAGTTAGGCAACTCACTGTGCATTTATTTCTTGGTCTTAAACTCCATCATTGTTTATTAGAAGTATCTGTGATCATCCTTTGGCTTCACAAATATTGTCTATTTTGTATGAGCCTCTGTCCCCACAGAATGTGGAGTTTAATGATGGCAAATGTGTCTTACCCGATGTTGGTTTTCACTCTGGCCCGTAGTAGATGCCTGGAAATGCTTCTTAAAGTCCAGCTGAAGCACAGCTGCGTAGTACAGCTCATGCCTCATACAGGCTGCCTCGCCACCCAGTCTGGCCTTGGCCATTTTGGTTTAGTTTCTCCTTGAACTCAGGAATCAATGCTAAAATACCACGTTCAGCCATTTACCTGTCAGGGGGGAGATTTGGCAGTTTGTCAGAGAGCATGGAAGTGTGTTTCTGACATCACGAGGCCCAGGAGGTGAACGTTCTCAAGGCTTCAGAAACGGGGGATACTTCACAGGGGAAGGCCTGGCCACACAGATGTGGGAAACATGCCATTGATTTTTCTCCAGCCACGTTCATTCATGGCTGGCGACATTATCCATGACTGACCATAAAACAGCAGGGGTATCAGGAGGTAGAGGTTGACTGAGGCAACACATTTGATCCCTGAATCCACAGGTAATAAACTCATCTTATTCCCTGTGTAGCCACCTGTCATATGCTTCCTGAACAATGTCTCTCTCTCTTTTTTTCCCTCTATACTATTAGTGCTGTCCACATGAATCCATCTAGAAGAAAACACTGGGTGTTTGACTACAGAGATAGTTCTTTATGACAGGGATGGATTCTTTTCTGCAGATGAGGATTTATCAGAAATGTAATGAAGCTTAAGTTTTCAGGGCCTTTCACTTGCTTTGGTAGGGGCCCTAGCATGCCCCATTAATCATCTCTGTCTGTAAAATCTTCAAAAGTAATATACTTGAACCACAATAGGCTTGTTATACTGTCTCTTTCCATTCTAATTTTCCCTCCGCCATACTTTCCTTTTGTTTGCTGCAGGCACTTTGGGATCTGGCCAATGTGGATGCTGAATTGGAAATATTTATTTAGTTTGGGTTGAGCAGAATATATTTATGTAGTTTGCAGGAATATCCCAGTGTAGCTATCGCTGGTTATCCTGGTGTAGGAATGAATGGCTTGCGGGAATACTCGGGCTGCCCACTCCATGAGTCATCAGGTGTGAGGACACGGAGGGGCAGGCCTGGGGATCTTGCCACAGGATGCCGCGATGCCCCGCACCAGAGTTATCTGAACAGAGGAGGAGCAAGGAGGATTGAGACAGAACCAACAACTTGTCTATAAAAAGTATCACAAAGAAAATGTCAGGCAGTCCATTAATACGGCCATTATGTTATTTTTAAAAAGCAGAGGAGAGGCAGAAAGAGAGAGGGAGACACAGAATTTGAAGCAGGCTTTAGGCTTGAGGTGTCCGCGCAGAGCCTGACATGGGGCTCGACCCTTGTACTGCGAGATCATGACCTGAGCTGAAGTTAAATGCTTAACCTACTGAGCCTCCCAGGAGCCCCAAGCCGTTGTGTTATTATTTTTCAGGACTTGGTGATGTTTGTGTTTGTCACCTTCTACAACCTGTCTCTTTTGTGATTATTCTCATCCTAAATGAATCTTCATCTTCGCTCCTAATGTGTGTTTATTTTTTCTTACAAAATCCCCCTTCATTTAAACGAGTTTTAGGATTTCCAAAATCTGGATCTTCCCAGCCTCTTCCTTAGCGGTTCTTTTTCATTTGTTGCATTTTGACAAGTCCTCTGGGTTCAAATGCACAAAAATTTCAAAAAGAGTTTAATGTCATTTCCAGTTAATATTAGTAATTTCACTGGCTTCAGCAACTTCTTAAAAATGTGAGATGTTAAATAATTAGTCTTGGGGCGCCTGGGTGGCTCAGTCGGTTAAGCCTCCGACTTCGGCTCAGGTCAGATCTCATGTTCATGGGTTCGAGCCCCGAGTCAGGCTCTGTGCTGACAGCTCAGAGCCTGGAGCCTGCTTCTGGTTCTGTGTCTCCTTCTCTTTCTGCGCCTCCCCCTCTCATGCTCTGTCTCTCTCTGTCTCAAAAATAAATAAAATGTTTAAAAAATTTAAATAATTAGTCTTTATCAAATTTTTAAGTGTAAGAAAACATGACATTAGCATTCCATTTTTTAGGACAAGTAGAATCGGAAGACTCGACTAAGATTTCATAGCCTGAAAGCTTCTATAAATTACTAGAGTTCTAATCTTTCTGTCTTCCAAACGAAGCCATGTTCTTCTACATATAAAATTACATTTTTATATTAGAATTTTTTTTTCTGGGGCACCTGGGTGGCTCAGTCTGTTAAGCATCCAACTTCAGCTCAGGTCATGATCTATGGTTCTTGAGTTTGAGCCCCACATTAGGCTCTGTGCTGACGGCTCAGAGCCTTGAGCCTACTTCGGATTCTGTGTCTCCCTCTCTCTCTGCCCTTCCTCCTCTCATGCTCTGTCTCTCTCTCTCTCTCTCTCTCTAGCTCTCAAAAATAAACAAACACCAAAAATTTTTTTTTAAAAAGAAACATTTTTTTCAGATATTATGAGAAAATTGCTAAATGCCATTTTTGCTGAATGCCTTTACTCTCTCTCTCTATATATATAGTAGATACTTTGGTTAAAATAAATGTTTGGGGGCTCCTGAGTGGCTCAGTTGGTTAAGCGTCCAACTTCAGCTTAGGTCATGATCTTACTGTTTTGAGTTCGAGCTCCATGTCGGGCTCTGTGCTCAGAGGCTGCTTTGGATTCTTTGTTTCCTTCCCTTTCTGCCCCTCTCCCACTCCTCTGTCTCTCATAAATAAATACATGTTTTAAAAAATTAAAATAAGTATTTGATATAGCCAAAATATCCTAAATTTTGGGGGGAGAAAAGATGGTGGTGAAATGTTTAATCTTTTCTACTTGAACTACAATTGATTAATTAGAATAGGTCAAAGCATGTGCATTTGTGTACAAAGGATAATTTTGTTTGGCATTTCCAGTCATCAGCATAACTGCAGCAAAGGTTTCCGAATCTGTCCGTAGTGCCATGTAAAACTGGCTGTGGTGTCACAGAGAGTACCAGCTCACCCTTGAAATAAATTGCACCCCATGAAAAATACTGATAGTAAGCTTTGATAAAAGTAAGTGCTTCAAAAGAACTTTCCAGCTCAAGTGTAAGCCAGTTGTAGAGACTTTGAAACCTTTGAAACTTCTGCTTTGACCAGATAAATCTGCGGCAAGATCAGTAGCATCCATTTTGTTCAGGATACTTTTTAGGATGAATCCATGTGGGAAATGAAAGAAAGCCTCCATATTATGTTTTTCTAAAGAAAAAGACCTGGATTTCCTGTCCCCAGAGATTTCCCAAGTGACCCCAATGTGTACTTCCCTGTGCACACGTAGTCCTTGATCAAGTCCCTGAACTTCGTTGGGTGTCAGTTCCTCATTTTATAAAAGAAAGGTTTGGAGCCCCATCTCCAGCTCTCATTCCAGCTCTAGTATAAATACTCTGTGGTCTTTGTCTCTACCTATGTATTAAATGGGTCAGATTCCTAAGGGAGACGAGTAATTAGCACTCTACGTGTAATAGATGCTGTGGGAGATGTTCATACCACCGGAGCCCTTAAGATTCCACTAAATTATTATTGCTTGACACTTGGGGAAGAGCTACTGGCGAGGAGAATTCTGGCTTGACTACAACAGTTCCAAGCATAGGGCATTAGAAGAGTTGCACATTATACAGCCGTTCTCCACTAAGATCTCTACATAAGATTAAATTTGCATATGGCTAAAATTACCCGCCTGTGTCTCCTAATAAGCAAATATGTTGTGGACTGACATTTTGTTGCTTACGAACACAGATTTTCCCCAGCATCGAGCAGGTAACCAATTTCTGAGTTGAGTCTCTAATAAAAAATAGTTGTCTTACATTTTAGAGACACATTATATTTAAAAAAAAAAAAGAAAAAGAAGAAGCTAATCTTGAAACCATTCCAACTGAATGGTCAAGTTACCTATGCTATTAGAGTGCTTGCTTCTTTTTTCTCTTTTTAAAATTATTTGTTTATTTATTTACTTATCTCTATATCTCTGCTGAACTTGTATATTAAGTTCATGTAAGTTGAATGTGCTTATTTGGGATTGGAGTCTACTGTACTACATTTCATTTCATTTACATTTCATTTCAGGCCTCAGAGTTTACTGCTCATAGCAAAGGTCTGCCTCAGCTATTCATTACAAACTCCTTTTACCAGAGGGGCCCATGTTTATATTTGTAGCTCACCATCTGTGCCTCCTAGTCTTACATGATCATTTGGGACCACAAACTTGAAACCACAAACTTCTGTCCCAATACTTACCGTTTTCTTGTATTTTTCTGGAAAAAAAATTTTTTAAATCATTTCTGCCTTTTTTAAGATTATACTGCCACATCACTTTCTAGTTTCATCTCAAATATTTAAATCTTTAATGTCTTTTCTTAGAAAAACATATACAAAGTCAAGGATGGGGAAGATCAAAATTTATTTGAAATCATAGAAATCATATTTGATAATGCACAGAGGAATTAATATAGGCAGATAAAGACCTGCGGTGACACATCTTTTATTGATTGGTGCTGTCTTATATGAGAATGTGTGCATATCTTAAGAGAGAGAGCTAAGATCTCTGTTAAGATCAGTTGGCTTTGAGTGGTTATCCTCTCAGTGAGGCTTTTCCTCCATGGGAAGGAGAGCAGCCTAACTCACAGAGGAGGCCATTTTTTTTCTTGGACATTGAATAAAAGCAAATTCTGATATGTTTCAATGGTGAGTATGTTATATGATCCAATGTAGAAAATATTTAAACTTATCCAGCCATTAGAGTTTTGAAGCACTTGACAATGTAATTCATTAAGAGCTGCTGTGAAAAATTAGACTAGCAATGTTTTTCTTGTCTCTTGAACTGTATTTGCTTTGGAAATTATGAATCTTAGCTATTCTATGTTTAAAGATAAATAAGACTTTTAGAGCAATCTGAGATGTTGTTTTCAAAGGGATGCATTCCCACAAGGATGAGAATTGACTTTTGTGAAGGCTCACCTTAATTTTTAAAAATTTGATGAATTCTCTTAATTTTTAACTTTTATTGGAGTGTAGTTGACATACAGTGTTACAACATGTCATGTGTAAAACATAGTGACTCAACTTCTCTGTCTGTTATGACAAGTGTACTCCCCACAAGTGTAGCTACCATCTGCCACCACCCAAAACTATAATAATATCATTGATTACGTATATTCCCTGTGCTGTGCCTTTGATTCCTGTCACTTATTTAATCCATGACTTTGGAAGCCTATAGCTTCCTCTCCCCATCACGTACGTATCTTGCCCATCCCCACACTCCCCTTCTCTCTGGCAACCACCAGTGTGTTCTCTGTATTTATGCGTCTGATTCTGCTCTTTGTTTATTCGTTTTTTTGGTCTTTTTTTAGATTCCATACATGAGTGAAGTCATATGGTATTTGTCTTTCTCAGTCTGACTGATTTCACTTAGCATAATATTTTCTAGGTCTGTCCATGTTGTTGCAGATGGCAAGATCTCATACTTTTTAATGGTTGTGTGGTTCCATTGTGTGTGTGTGTGCGCGCACACACATGCATGTGTATCACGTCTTCTTTACTTATGTATTGGTGGATGCTTAGGTTACTTCCATATCTCAGATATTGTTAATAATGCTGCAGTGATCATAGGGGTGCATATATCTTTTTTAACTAGTGTATTTGTTTTCTTTGGGTTAAACACCCAGTAGAGAAATTATCGGATCATAGGATGTTTCTAATTTTAATTTTTGAGGAACCTTCATACTGTTTTCCACAGTGGCTGTACCTTTATGTTGCCACCAACAATGCATGAAGTTTCCTTTTTCACTACATTGTTGCCAACACTCGTCTTTTTTATGTTAAGGCTCACTTGGTTTTGATTTTTAACAGATGTATAAACAGACTTTGGTTCTTTTGCCAAGATTGGAATCACCAATCATTCTCAAGGATATATTTTGGACAAGGTGTTGCTGGGTCCTGTATTAATGGACGCATCCATGCATGAGGCCCATCCTGTGATGTTTTGAGGGATATATAGCTTATAGTGATGATGGATATATAGAGCTCTAACAAGAGGTGAAAAAAGATAGAAGGGAGTAAGAGTTCAGTTGAAGAAAAGGGAAGAAAAACAAAGGTAACCACTATGAAAAGCAAGAGACAAAGAGGATCCAAATCAACATTGATGTGGTTTCAGGAATGATAAAAGAGAAAGATGGAGGCAAAAGCTATAGGTCAGAATATGGAGACTTGAAAGCTAACCTGAGAGGTTTGGACTTTATTCCCAGTTTCTGAAATTTAATGCTAATGTGAAGGAGGATATGAAGAGACATAATAGAGTTCAGAGTGTTAGAACAGGAAGGGCCCTTAAAAATCCAACCCATTGTTTTACAGATAAGGAAACTGAGGAGAGAGAGGTTATTTGACTTACCAGAGGTCACTTAGAATATTAGCAACAAAATAAGGCCAAAATCCTGTCTGCTGAAATATTTCTATCACATCTTGGTATTCAAGGCTATTCAATAGGTCAAAGACTTCAGAAATTACTGCTTTTTGAATATGTAGTAGAATGACTTAATCGTCATTGTTTTTTTAATATCTGTTTTTTTCCCCTAAGGACTTCTAAGAATCATAGCCTTTTTCCTGATTCCTGAATGTAGTATGTATATTTAGTGTAATAACTTGCCCTTCGTGTGTAAAGCTCAGTTCTCCTTCTTACAAACTGATTGGTTTACTGTATGGCTTGTGGAAGGTGGTATGTTTAATTGATGTGGACTTGAAAGTTTCTTGTAAGCCTTAACCTCTGGAGAAGGCTTTTCTGTCTATTCTAGGGGTCCTTTTGTTTCCTGTACTCTTATACTTGTAAATAATTGATTTGGACAATATTTATGTCTATCATATAGGACTAAAATGAGGACAAAATTTATATGTTTAAAATACTTAATGTTATTTTCTCCAACAAAGTGTTTTGGCTCTTGTGGTAGGTCCACTGTACAGACAATCCAGTGATTTTAAGTGAGTCTTACTGGTGGTATAATCACAGATGTTAATGATGAGTTTGCTGCCTATGAAAATTGATACCATGAGTAGAACACATTGTGAAAAGTTGTGAATATAAATTTTGAAATAATCCTTTTGATTTGAAATTCCTTTTGACCATATGGATCTCTTCTACTCTTGGATGTTACAATGGTGTAAATATCAAATGCTTATCTTGTAAGGCATAACTTGAAAAATGCTTCCAGCCTTCATACCGGGAATACAGATTTTATTGAGCCGTGCTTCAACCATCAGCAGTGTTGGCAGGATAGCTTTAGGAAAAGCAGTGCCTACAATATTTATTTTATAAAATGTCTGCATATGTTGAGTATAATTATGTAAATGTGTGTGCATGTGTGTGCGCGTGTGTGTGCATGCGTGCGTGTGTGTGTGTGAGATTTCCACCCTGGGTCCTACAAAAGGTAGACTTGATCAGTGATGGTTGGAATACCCAGAGATATTCTGCCTCAAACTTTGGTATCGCTATTTGGTATTGGTAATGGTATTGGTATTTGGTGCTTGGTATTTTACGGGAAATAAAACCTTCAAAAGAAAGTATAGTTTCTGTACTCCTTGTCTTGATAAGGCCTTGCCACTAAGAGACAACTCACACTTGGAGGCATGGTGCTTTGTGTAGCATTATGCTTTCTGCTCCAGCACCACATTGACACACATACACATGCACACACTCTGGAGAAAATTCGCTCTGCAGGGAAGGCAGCTGTCTAGTCTCCAATGCTCAGGCTACGTAGGCTGTGCGCTGCAGAGCTCCAGCAGGTGCTACTCGACTATATTCTTAATTGTGCCTCCTGGAGCTCTGTGGCGCTCTGTGAGAGCACCATTCATCTTAAAATGTCCCCCAAAGATTCCCAACAACTGGAAACAACACCAGCACACATGACATCTGCAGCTGATGCACAGTTCTGAAGGTCCACAGTGTCCGTGTTTCTATCCCTGACTTTCTGCAAGATAACACGATTTAGGATCTATATTCAAAGTCTACTCATGAGCCTTCACCTGGGTTCTTCACTGGGCTCTTTTTACTTAGAAACATCCAGCAACTCCTTCAAATCACTGCCTGGGAAATGTTGCTCATACTCACTCAGCTATCCTATAGTGAAGGTCATGGTTCTCCTCTAGGGTGAACATCACTCTTTGGGTGCCTCAATCTGGCTTTCCCACTAATCTTGAAGATGAAACATGTCCCCCTATCCATGTTTTCTTCATTAGCCTATCTTGCCCCCCCCCTTACTCATTTCTTCCCAACCCAGGTGAAGTTGCCATTCTCCAGAGTATTACTGTTCTCTACTTCTAGTGAGCCAGTATTTCATTCTCTTCTGAAACCAAAGAGAGGTAGGGAGGATGGTTTTACTTGACACTTTTTCTCTAGCAAGAACTTCCGCTCCTAGAAGTAACCTATTGTCTAGATTGGGAACCAGCATAAACGAGAACTCAAGAATTTCCAAGTCACCATGGGTTCTATTTAAATGTGAGTGCTTTGTTCCCAGTGCTGTTTGACTAGAGACCCACTCATTGACACATTCACTATGTACTACACATCAGGTTCTCACGGCAATCCTGCTCGTAGGCTCTGTGTTGTATCTCAGTAATGTGGGTAAAAACTGGCGGTCAGGATCTGAGTGCAAATCTGTCTGGATTCAAGGGTCTTACATTGCCACTATACAGGATGCCTTTGAAAATAAAAACGTTTAGATGGGAAGGGACCTACCATTTGTGGCAGCCCTCCATGCATAATGCAACGCGCTTTGATGTACTCCTCGTTCAGATCACAGGAAACCCACATGAGTGAGGTAGAGCCGATGGTTCCAGCTTAGATGCAAGTGGAGACAGGAGACTGCTCTGCTTAGGAGACACAACCAGCGAAGGATAAGCCAGAATTGGGTCCAGACAGAATGACTATGGAGCAGGGGTGTGGAAATCACTGCCTGCAAACCCTATCTGGCTCACCTACTGTTTTTGAACAAAACTTGTGCTAAAAATAGTAGTTATATTTTGTATTTGTAAATGGTTGAAAAGAATACAAAAAATATTTTGTAACGCTACTTGTTTATGTATTTTCTATGACTTCTTTTGTGCTTTGACAGGGTTGAGTATTTATTACTGAGAGAGACTTGATGGGCCTCAAAGTTTAAAATAGTTTCTTGCCTTTTATAGAAAAAGTTTGCTGATTTCTATTGAGAGCCACATTCTTATTTTTTTTTCTGTTGTTTTTATTTATTTTTGAGAGAGAGAGCGAGCAAGCGAGCAAGGGAGGGTCAGAGAAAGAGGGAGACACAGAATCTGAAGCAGGTTCCAGGCTCTGAGCTGTTAGCACCGAGCCCGACGCAGGACTCAAACCCATGAACCGTGAGATCATGACCTGAGCCAAAGCTGGACATTCAACCGACTGAGCCACCCAGGTGCCCCTGAGAGTTACATTCTTAACCTTGAAGTTATACTTTTTTTTTTCTAAGTTTATTTATTTTGAGGGTGAGAGCAAGTGAGGTAGGATCAGAGAGAAAGGGGAGAGAGAAAATCCCAAGCAGGCTCCATCCTGTCATTGCAGAACCTGATGCAGGGCTCCAGCTCATGAATGTGAGCTCATGACCTGAGCTGAAATCAAGAGTCAGACGCTTAACCAACTGAGCCACGCAGGTGCCCCTAAGCTAAACTTTTTTCATTAGGCCATGTTAGGCTTGTATTGAGTACTATTAGAATTTCTAGATTATTATGTATCATGTAAGAGTTTCAGAATGAAAATAATAATTTTCATTATTGGCTTTCCAATGGGACCCATTGGATGAGAGTGGCACGGATGTGAAATTTAGAAGCAGCTCAATGAAACCATAAAATCGATTCTATATTGTATTATAAGAAATATAATAAATGTTCTACTCACGCCATTGCTAGCTCTATGACTCATTAGAAAAATTTATTCCGATTGACAAATAAAAAGGAGGTGTTTTCATGTGCTACATCACCAGTATATTTAGCTCATTGATATTCAAATGTCTCAGGTTATTTTCCAAAATAGATAAAAAGGAGATTAGCTGGAAAGTCATGAATAAAGCCACACTTAATGGTTTGGCTAAAAAGGTCTATGAGAGGCCCTAAAGGAATTAGCCTTGCTGTGAAAAAGATTGATATCCAAGACACCTACTGTGTGCTGCACACTTTTAGGGGTGGTAACTGATTTTATTCCTACAATATAATTTCTTGGATAAAAGTACCAAGGTTTAGAGGTAAAGTAATTACTGCAGGTCCAGTCAACTAGTAAGTAACAAAGACAAACTAGACCTCTGAACTTCAAACTTGACATCATTCTAAGACATTTAGACATTTATCATTTCAAGTTGTAAACTCATCTAGAATTACTCTTCCAGTGGGAAGAGCCATTATTGGCTCGATTACTTCTGTTTGGAGTTTATTAGTTATTGAAAGGTAGGAAAGGAGTTGAGGAAGTAAATAATATCACCATCAATTTGTATCTCACACACAGAATAGCTCAAGATATTGACCAAAAATAATGCGTTTTAATAATTTGAGAGTTTTGATGAATTTTATTCCTAGTTTTTATAAAAGTCATAGAGATAACTATCTTGATTTCTATGTATGTGACTAATTTTTACTTGTTATTGGCAATTTTGGAGTTGCAAAGAGTAAATAGTAAAGTTTAATAGAGTCTAAATAATCAATGGACCATTTGACCTTATTTGCAACCAGATAACCCAGAACCTACTAGACTTGATGAGAGGTGAAGACAGGTCAACCGCATGACATCATGGTTGTAGGCAGTTATGATAAAAGGTAACAGCAAAATGTATAATGTGTCATTGATTGCATGGTACCAAAAATTGTTTTCTTTTTTTTTTAATATTTATTTATTTTGAGAGAGAGGGAGAGACAGAGCATGAGCAAGTGAGGGGTAGATAAAGAGGGAGACACAGAATCTGAAGCAGGCTTCAGGCTCAGAGATGTCAGCACAGAGCCCAACACCGACATGGGGCTCCAATTCCAAAAGGGTGAGACTGTGACCTGAGCCAAAGTCGGCCACCCAACCAACTAAGCCATTTAGGCACCCCCAAAACTGTGTTTTCTTTTGCTTAAAAAAAAGTTTTAAGTTTGGGGCACCTGGGTGGCTCAGTAGGTTAAGCACCTGACTCTTGATTTTGGCTCACATTATGATACCACAGTTTGTGAGTTGGAACCCCATGGTGGGCTCCATGCTGACAGTGTGGAGCCTGCTTGGGATTCTGTCTCCCTCTCTCTCTCTCTGCTCCTCCCCACCCCCCCAAATGAATAAAATAAACTTTAAAAAGTTTTAATTTTGAAATACGTATCTTTTACAATCAGACAAAACCAAATGATTCATCTCTGAATCTTTATGTAATATAAACATATATTTACTTGTGCCCATAACAAAGAGATTGTTTACATTTAGATAATTCTCAAACCTTGAAGAAATCAAAGACTGAATATTTGAGAGTGTGTACTTGTGTGTGTATCTTTAAAAAGCTCAATTCCTGGTGGGTATGTAATTTGGCACAATGCTTTTGTTCTTTGGAAAGCAATTTTGCAATATGTGCCAGAAGTTTTAGAAATGTTCTTACCCTATCAACACAAACTTTTAACTTTTGGGAATTTGCCTCAGGACAAACATGAAAGATGCTCATCATTATGTTAGTTAAAGGATGAAAATTTTTAAATACTCAGAACATACAAACATAAGAAAATGGTTAACAAACTATGGTATATCCAAAGCATGCACTACTTTGTAGTCAGTAACATAATGTTAAAAACGTATATCTACAGTAATGGAGAAAATGTACATTAACTGATGAAGGATGCAAAGTTTTAAACATTTGATCATATCAGTATAAAATATGTGTCTGTACCTCTTTGATAACACTGATCAAAATGTATTTCATTTTCCTTCATATTTATACATGTTCCCCATTAGATGGCATGTAACTTGAAGACAGAGATTGTGTTATTCAGTGTATTCTTTTTATTACACATAATCCTTGGCATGTTGTAAGCTATCTATAACTTTTTTGAATGAATAATAAAGGTAAAAGAAAATGATCTGGTTGTCTCTAACAGAATCCTGATTTTCTATACTTTACATTTTATTTAGTACCTTATTACTTGTATGATCAGAACAGACAATTTTGAAAAGAATGGTAAATTTAGAGAAGAAAGGAAGCATCTTTTTTCTAGAATTGCTGACATCTATTGTGGAAATGGCTCTTTGTAATTTGGCTCTAGTTTAAATAACCCTCTCTTAATGGGCAAGCCTACAAGAGCAAATCTGTTGCTTGGCTTCCTTTCTACCCCAAGGTACTTTTTTACAGAATGAAAAGTACCCAACAATACAATGCTAAATCATTATTAGCTCTAATTTGGAGGATTGGGCCTTGAGGTAATGAGTGTTTGGGGTCTGATTCTGTGAGTGCTGCTCACTGTTAGCTTTCCTTTCATCAGAGTCTCAACTCCATTTGCAAACTTTCCTTTTCTCCTAGAATCATCTTCCACAGTGCCCTAGCCAGGTAAATACATCTCTGCCTGAGATATTAAATCAATACATCAGATTAATTGTAATGAGTTTGAGACTTGACACCACAGGTGAATACATAATACCCAGCTAAAGTCAGAGGTCACTTTGCTGAAATGCTTTAAAAATTTTGAATCACACATTTGAGGTGTTTGCTCCTGTATCTAAGTTGGAATGAATTTATTTTTAGCAAGAGAATAATTGAGGCGAATTAGTGCCACAGGTTGTTTCTTTTTTTCTTAAGAAAAATACATGGTCACATGGAAGCTTTCTGCATGATCAGCAAACAAAACACACCTTACAGTTTTATTAACTTCAATCAATAGATTGCAGATATCTTAATGTCACTAGAATACGTCATCTCTGCTTGGTTGCCAAGAAGATAATCTGACTCATGCTTTTATTTCCCCAACCATATCCTTCATTCAGAATCTAGAACTGAAAAATCTCTCAACAACTTCGGCAGAGGGAGTTTTGATGTAGAAAGATTTGAGTGACAAGAAAACCAAGGGTCCCTTCTAACAGAAGATAGTCATTTGCATGCAAGACCCAACCCACCATTCCCCTTCCATACCCAGTTCATTTTATGCTTCAATTCTCCAGGCTTGTGTAGAATTTAGAGATGATCAATAGTAGCCTATAAATGCTTTTGTGAAAATTAGCAAAAGGCACACCTGTTGGGTAGCTCCTTTCGAAAAAGAGACCTCCTTGGGTGCCCCTCCTTGCCTCTCCTGGAGCATGAAGTTGGTCACCAACCCTCTAACTCCTATTTGACTGAGATCCTCTGTGAAGTCACCAACGTACAACTCTGGATGGCGGCCGCGGATAAAGGGTGGATTTCCCCCCATTAGGGTGTGAATTGTCTGAAGCATCTGAGAGGTAGGGTAGGAAAGGAACACATCCAAATTTCCATTAGCATGGGTCACACATGTTTTGGTACCCACAGGTCTCTTAGAACTAGTTCTTGACTATTTTAGAAAGCCAATCCTATTAACGCCAAATCCAGAAAGTCTGAGGAAGAGCCTGTTTTGTCATATTGCTATTATTTGACCTACAAAATGACAGTTTTCTGTTGTTCAGCCTAAATAACTCCATCTATCACTTGGCCATTTTTTGATGTTCTGATTATAAATGCAACTTGACTCTTATCCTTACACCTCATGCCTTGATATTCTTTCTCCATATGTAAACCAAGCTGGTATCTTAAGTGTCTTCCATCTCTGGCTGGCCCTGTTAATGTTAATTAACTCTTGTTACTGTTGAACACAACTTTGATGTGGTATTATTGTTACTGTCAGCACGCTGAGAGGGTGCCAATTTCAGGATACCATAGTTAAGTGAAGAACTTTTGTTAAGTGGAAAGTTTGTGTCAGAAGAGTCATCAACATCATTTGCTAATTATATTTAGAAAAATGAAAATAAGTGGATTAATTGATGGATAAATATTTTGCAAAATACATATAGTGCTTTTGTAGGTTATAATGCATAGTTATGGTTTGGCTGTTGATATGGGATAAACAAATTCTTGCCTCCTAATAAGAAAGGTTATTCCATTTGCTATTAGAATTGTAAGGTAACAATGAACTTGGAGAAGCTCTGAAACTCATGCTCATGTGCTTTGCTACTAATTATAGTAAGAGAGAGGAAGGAAGGAAGGAGGGAAGGAGGGAGGGAATGAAGGTAGGAAGGAAGGAAGGAAGAAGGAAATTAAATATCAATCCATAGAGGAATTGGTAAATAAACTGTGGTATATTCCTGCAGTAGAGTAGTTAAAATGAAACAATTATATGTACAGTTATTAGTGTGGATAGATCTGCAATAAAATTTACTAAAGGTGGAGAAACAAACTTCAGAATGATCCATAAATAATAACATAATTTTTGTAAATTTTACAAACACATGAAACATTTCTATATGCTGTTTATAGATATAAAAATGATGAAAATGTAAAAGCCAAGGTGAGTTCAGCACATGCCCACTCCCGGATTTTGTGTGCCTCTAGGGGAGGAAGAGAAGGACAACATTGACAAAGGCATATCAACTGCAGCTGTAACATTGCAAAATTAGAAATTAATATGGAATATTTTAATGTTCATTAATTCTGGATGATAAAGACCTAGTTTCTAGTCACACTAATCTTCAATTTTTATATTTGAATATTTAATAATAGAAACCATACAATGATGATTATCTGTATAAGCCTATTATTATTGAAAAAGACAAGTATTACCATAGCTTTTTCCTGAAAGTACAGGAATGGACTATGAATCTTTCCAGTGCCCCTAGGTTGTTTCAGCTACTTTGAATTCATGGAGTTACAGTAATCTAAGGTGCTGAATGAAAAGTATGCTAGTTGGAGTGACCTGATTTTTAAAAATAATTAGGGGGGCACCTGGGTGGCTCAGTCGGTTAAGCATCCAACTTCGGCTCAGGTCATGATCTCGTGGTTCGTGGGTTTGGGCCCCACATCAGGCTCTGTGCTGACAGCTCATAGCCTGCAGGCTTCAGATTCTGTGTGTGTGTCTCTCTCTGCCACTCCCCTCCTCATGCTGTCTTTCTCTCTCTCAAAAATAAATAAAAACATTTAAAAATTGTAAAAGTAATTAGGGAAAATGGCTAATTAAAACTAGGAACACTGACTTTTGGCAAAGATTCCATTGTATACCCTTTGGGAAATAGAAAGTAATTTAAGAAAGTAGTTGGATTCCAACATGGGGGCTTGTATATAGAGATAGGTTAAAAAAAAAAAGTCACTGAATACATAATGCTTGTGTACAGATAGGGAACTGGGTTGGTGGAAGGCAGGGGAAAGCCTGGTGGCACAGTCCTGGACCTCTTAGTGTAGCTAACATGAGCATCTTCTACTAGTAAATAAAAAGGCTCCATAGATTCCCCAGAGGAATTTAAATTGTTGGTATCTCTTTGAATCATTCAAAATCTTCCTTTGTATGGGGTTTGGTCTGTGCAACTTTTTAGCTAACAACCACAACTCAACCACAATTACAACAATAACAAAGTGTGGATAGTCATAACCTGCTGAATCTCATATCATGTATTTTCTTCTCCCCTCATCCTTTCCTCACAGCCCTCCCCACGGTCCTGGGGCGCCATTCCCCCAGCATCTCTATATTCATCCACCTAAAAGCTCTTTGAAAGTAATTTGAGATGAACGACTCTACTGTCTTTTGCTGGGGAGGGAGCTGAAGAGGAAAACACTGATTGTGCCCTGCGTCAGTGTGTTTACATGAGTCGAAGATGGTGTAAGAGGGCACTGGTTAAAGGGCACTGGTGTGTAAAAAGAGACGGAGAAACAAAGACTGGAGAAAATGATGTAATGTGTGAATCTTGATGCTTTGGAAAAACAGTCCTGAGTTTCTCCACTACTCGCACACTGCACTTTGCTCTCACACACATGTTGGTTTTTCCACACGTGAAGGAGTTCTTGTGCCACCAGTCCGGTGTCCTACAATGTACCGTCACATCTCCCAGACTCAGGAGTCCTTCCAAAAGTGCCAGTAGCAGGTCTCAGCTATCACTTGTTCTTCTGACTCGCTGGCTGTGAATCAGAGGTTCTCATGGCCCCTTCCTTGGGTTCCATTAATTTGCTAAATAAAGCAGGTCATAGAACTCAGGAAGACATTTGACTTACTTCATCACTGGTCTACTGGAGAAGACACAACTCAGCCACAGCCAGATGGAACAGATGCATAAGGCAGAGTGTGGGGAAGGGATGCAGGAATTCTGCACGCTACTGGGGCACCATTCTTCCAGCATCTCTATATATTCATCCACCTAGAAGCTCTTGGAACTGCATCCTTATGGGGTTTTATAGAAGCTCCACTGTGTAGCCATGGTGCATGAAATCATTGGCCACTCATGACTGGTTCAACCTGCAGATTCTGAATCCTCTCTGGAAGTGGAGGTGGGGCTGGAAGTTCCAACCCTCCAATCACATGGTTGGCTCCACTGGCTAACAGCCTCCACCCTTAGGGGCTTTCCAAAATTTACCTCATTAGCAGAAAGTCAGGCGTGGGTGAAAGGGGTTAGTTCCAATTAACAAGACATTTTTTTACCATTCACCTATTTCATCTTTATCATTGTGGAGTTATTTCATTTTACATGTTTTTGAGGACAAAAGATCAAATAGTATAACAAAAGTTTTCCCATTGCTCTTATTGCTTAGGAAATTATAAGAGTTTTAGGAGCTGTGCCGGCAGGAAGACCATATATATATTTCTTATTATAAGTCATAATCTCACATCTGGAAGTAGACAGAACTATTACAGTATAACTATGTTATATGCCTGTTTCACAGAATCAGGAATGAAGATATGGTGTAAGTTTGAGCAATGCATAAAATTATTCATCCAAATTGCAGCCTTAGCATGACATGGTCTCCATTAATAGGTATTCATACAGAACATGACTAAATGGAGATAACTAAAACAAGAAAAAAGAATATCAACATGTAATTTTATGGCCATAGACAAAGATGTAATTTTAAATATAGAAATTATTCATACCTTTTTGTAGTACAATAGGTGTCAATATCTGGTGTGCCATATTTGTATTATGCTAAAAAGTATTCTAATACAATTGTTAAAAAAATCAGTCAGTTTTAAAATCCAGTTGAACTTGACTTTTTTATTCTCCTTTGACTAATTGTAATTCTTCTGGAAGCCACTTATTTATATTTCAATATCTTTATCTGTATTATAGAAAGGTATGAGATTATAGGATATAAATATTTTTGGTGATCAAGTTAAACAATACATGTTTTGCAGCAAAGAACGATACGGGCCTTTTCCATTTGTTTTGTTTCTGTAATGGTTATTTGTAAATCTCCTGGAAATAGCCATTTGATGGGAGGTCATATGTCAGTGGACATGACCCAGGACTTAGGCTCATGGCTTTGTGAGCTGAGCGCAGATAGATTTCAGTCCCCATGTAACCCTCAACTGGGCATACTTGCTCAGGACACGACCTACTCAATTGTATGTGGCAGCCTGGTCCTTCTCTCTAAAAAACATGATGGGTTATAAAACTCTACCCTTGATATTCACACAAGGACCTGACACCTGAGTATTAGAGGGCAGCCATAGCAGGCACACGCTTTGGATACCAGTGCATTCACTGATTTCAGCAATTTACATGAACAGAAGCCAATATCAGTAAAGAATTAGGGTCATAAAAATGCAAGCAATGAAAATCCTATACCTCCTGTTCTGAGCTTGAAGCCAATGCAAACAGCCACAGTAAGGAATCTGTGCAATTAGTATATCCATTGATCCTATGCTGAGACGCACAATGTAGATCCAGGACCTGCACATGTGCGCGCGTGTGTGTGTGCTTGTGTGTGTGTGTGTGTGTGTGTGTGTACGTTTGATTTCAAAACAATTTAAATCCAAATCATATCCTTATAGTTTAGGAAAAATATATTTTTAAAATATTTATTTGGGGGGCACAAGTAAGGTAGGGGCAGAGAGAGAGAGAGAGAGAGAGAAGACACAGAATCTGAAGCAGGCTGCAGGCTCCAGGATCTGAGCTGTCAGTGCAGAGCCCGGCCTGGGGCTCAGACTCACAAATCATGAAATCATGACCAGAGCCGAAGTCATACACTTAACTGACTGAGCCACTCAGGCGTCCCTAGGAAAAATATTTTTAAAAGGTCCTTTTTGAAACTACTGGCCTTGGAGTAAATACATATATAATATTTATAATAACTTATCATTTATAAAAATCCTGTAAATTTTATGATGAGAAATTTAGTGCTTAGGTTTGGAATACTTTAATTTTATATTTAGAAGTGAGGATCAGAATTCAAGGCCCGGTTGGAGGGAAAACCTTCAACAATCTTGGCAAGACTATCTCTTAGTTTTTTTCAAATGACCTTCAAAGCCGTCTAGGCCAGGTCTCTGCTGCTCATTGTAGTCCTCTTTTTGTTGAATCGGTGTCATTCATTCACCTCTGTGAGTGCTCTTGGAAACAGGAAGCTCACTGTGCTTAGGTAGCTTGTGACCTTTTGGGTAGCGTTAATGATTAGATACAATTATATTCAGGAGAAGATGAAATCTTTCCCCTTGTGATATCAATGCATGGACATTGCTTCTACTTTCCAGACTAATCTAGAACAAGACCACTCTTCTCTTCTATGTGGCAATGCTACAAATATATAAAATGGGATAATTTTCCTGTCACTGCACTGAGAAAATAGTGGACTAGACAATCCCAAAACAAACTGAGAAAGGAAAAATCTAAGAAGTAGAGATTATTCCAAGTCTTTGTTCCTGCGGACACTTGCACTCCTCTCTGAGGATTCTTACTGGTGATTTAATCACCACATGCTGAGCAAATACATCTTGGTTTCTTATTATGGATGAATAGTAATGCCAGAAGAGCCTTTACAAGGGCAAAGGAACCAATTACCTAACATCCCTGTCTCGTAAATTGTAGTCTCACATAAAACAGACCAAGAAAATAGGAGCATTTAGATGCTGCTACTTCATACCCTATGTTTATATCATGAAATACACATCTTAAATTTTTTCCCTTGTTAGACTTTTGTTGGAAATTACAGAATTTGGTGCAAGTCTTCAAGGTCATTTAGTATCAGTAAGTGTCTAGGAATAAAAGACAATGGAAGGTATTTTTAAAGTCCATTTAATTGGAGAAGACGAATCCAAAATACTAATTTTAATTCATGTAAACATTAAAATCTTTTAAGGAGCAGACTTAGAAAGTTTCCAGAAAACATATAATTCTCAGAATAGAAGATTAGCTTAGTAACTCTTGGTATATTGATTATTATACCACCATTCAAATTAAGGGCTTAAAAACAAGAATAAATGGAATATTCATGATATTGTATATTTCAGTTAGGAATGCTTCCAGTTTTAAGTACCATAAAAATCAAATATTAGTGGTTTAAATACATACCTAATAAAGCGTGGATGTAGGTTTCTGTTGTACTAAATTCTCCAATTAAAAGACATAGAGTGGGTAAATGAATAAAAAACAAACAAAACAGGGCTCATCTCTATGGTACCTATAAGAGACTCACTTTGGATATGAGACACAAACACTGAAAGTGAAAGGATGGAAAAGGTATTTCATACAAATGGAAAACAAAAGAACTGGAGTAGCTATATCCTTATCAGACAAAATGACTTTGAAACAAAGACTGTGTAAGAAACGAAGCTAAGTGTTACATAATAATAAAGGGATCAATTCAGCCAAAAGATATAACATTTGTAAGTATTTATGCACCAACTAGGAGCACCTAAATAAATAAAGCAAATATTAACAGACCTAAAGGGAGAAAAATACAGCAATGCAATAATAGTAAGGGACTTTAACACTCCACTTACATCAGTGGATAGATCATCCAGACACAATCAATAAGGAAGTATCAACCTTAAAAGACATTTTAAACCAGATGGTTTTAACAGACACATACAGAACATTCCATCCCAAAGCAACAGAATATACATTTTCCTCCAGGGTACATGGAACATTTTACAGGATAGATCATATGTTAGGCCAAAAAACAAACCTTAATAGAATTAACAGAACTGGAAACATATCAAGTATCTTTTTTGGCCACAATAATATGAAACTAGAAATTAGTAAGGACACTGTGGAAGTCACAAATAATATGGAGATCACACAGCATGTTTCTGAACAACAAAGGGTCAATGAGGTAACCAAAGAAGAAATTAGAAAATACTTTGAGTTAAATGAAAATGGAAATAAAACATGGGATGCAGCAAAAGCAGTTCTAAGAGGGAAGTTCATAGTGATAAATTCCTACCTGGAGAAACAAGAAAAGACTCAAATAACCTAACTTTACACCTAAAGGAACTAGGAAAAGAACAAAAGAAGCACAAAGTTAGAAGGGAGGAAACAAGAGAGCTTAAAGCAGAAATTAAATAAAATATAAACTAAAAAGACAATGGAGATGATTAGTGACACTAAGATTTGGTTCTTTGAAAAGATTAACTGAACTGACTGGTATTTAGCTAGACTCCAAGGAAAAAGAGAGGACTCAAATAAAATCAGAAATGAAAGATGAGATGTTACAACTGATACCACAGAAATACTACCTAAAGAGACTATTTTTTGAACAATTTTATATGGACAATTTGGAGAATATAGAAGAAAAAGATAAATTTCTAGAAGCATGTATCTTACCAAAACTGAACTATGATGAAATAGAAAACTTGAACAGATCAATTACTAGGAAGTAGATTAAATCACTAATCAAAAATCTTCCATCAGACAAAAGTCCAGGACCAGATGGCTTCCCTGGTGAATTCTATCAAACATTCAGAGGACAGTTAATGTCAGTCCTTTTCAAATTTTTCTAAAAAGTAGAAGAGGAGATAACTCTCCTAAAATCACTTTTTGAGGCTAGCATTACCCTGATGATCAAAAGCAGACAAAGATACCACAAATTAAATTACAGGTCAATATTCCTAACAAACATAGATGTAACAAAATATCAGCAAACCAGATTCAACAATACATTAAAAGGATCATACATCATGATCAGGTGGGATTTATTCACAGATGTCAGGAAGTCAGTTAATGTGATGACACTTCTTTAACCCAATGAATAAGAAAAATCCTATCGCCATCTCAATAGAGATGAAAAACGATTTCACAAAATTCAACATCCGTGTATGATAAAAACTCTCAAGAAAGCAGGTTTTAAGGGAATAGACCTCAATGTGATAAAGGCCATATATAACAGCTGTCAGCAAATTTCATACGTAGCAGTGAGAAGCTGAAAGCTTTCCCTCTAAGATCAGGAACGTCAAGGATGCCTATTCTTACCACTTTTTTTTTTTTTTGACAGCAGTTAGGCAAGAAACAGAAATAAAAGACATCTAGATTGGAAAAGAAGAAGTAAAACTGTCCCTATTTGCAGATGATGCATTAATATTATATATAGAATATCCTGCAGACTCCACTAGAACACTGATAGAACTAGTAAATGAATTCAGTGAAGTTGCAGGGTACAAAATCAATACATAAAAATCAGTTGTGTTTCTATACACAACAGTATAGAATCACTCATGCTCATGGATTGGAAAGATATTATTAAAATATCATAAGATTCCATAAAAACCATAAGATTCAAAGCAATTTACAGATTCAAAGCAATCCCTATCAAATTTCCAATGGCATTTTTCATAGAAATAGAGAAAATAATCCCGAAATTTGCATGGAACTACAAAAGATCCTGAAGAGTGTAAGCAATCTTGAGAAAGAACAACAAAGCTGAAGGCATCGCTTCCTAATTTCAAACTATATTACAAAACTAAAGCAATGAAGGCATGAAAAATAGATATATAGATAAGTGGAATGGAACAGAGAGCCCAGAAATAAATGCACACAGACAGATTTATGACAAAGGAGCAAAGAAAATACAAAGAGGAAAGGACAGGATAGTTTCCAATAAATGGTGTTGGGAAAACTGAACAACCACATGCAAAAGAATGAAGCCTAAACACTATCTTACACCATACACAACAACGGACCCAAAACGGATTAAATACTTGAACTTAAGACCTGAAGCTATAATATTTTCTTGGAAGAAAATATTGTTGGTAAGCTTCTTGACATAGGTCTTGGAGATGATTTTTTTAAATCTGACAGCAAAAGCAAAAGCAACAAAAACAAAAATAAACAGGTAGGACTATATTAAACTATAACTCCAGAACTGCAAAGGAAACCATCAACAAAGTGAAAAGGCACCATACTGAATGGAGGAAAATATTTTACAAGTTATTTACCTGATAAGGGGCTAAAATCCAAAGTATCTAAAGGATTCATACAACTCAAAGGCAAAACAAACGAACAAGCAAGCAAATAAACAAACAAACAAAAATAACCAGGCAGAAGATCTGAAGAGACATTTTTCCTAAGAAGATACAGATAGTCAATGGTTGCATGAAAAAATGTTCAACATTGTTATCTTCTGGAAAATGCAAATCAAAACCACAATGAGATATCACTTCAAATCTGTTAGAATGGCTAGTATCAAAAAGACAAGATTTAAAGGGTGTTGGCAAAGATGTGGGGGAAAAGAGAACACTTGTACACTGTTGGTGGGTATGTGAATTGGTGCAGGCAGTATGGACAACTGTATGGAGGTTCCTTAAAAAATTCAAGGTAGAACTACCATATGACCCAGCAATCCTAGGTATTTATCTGAGGAAAACAAAAATGCTAACTGAAAATGATACATGCATGCTTATGTTCATTTCAACATTGTTTAAAAAAGCCAAGATAGGAAAGTAACCTAAGTGTCCATTCATAGATGAATAGGTAGAGAGGTTGTGATATATTTTTTAGCCATAAAAACGAATGAAATCTTGTCATTTGCAGCAACATGGATGGACCTCAAGAGCATTATGCTAAATGAAATGGGTCAGACAGAGAAAGAGAAATACCGTATGATCTCTCTTGTATGTAGAATCTAAAGGATTCCCCCCCCCCACACCACTACCAAAGAAAATAACAAAAAAATGAAGTTTATAGATACAGAGAATAGATTAGTGGTTGCCAGAGCTGGGTTGGGGGGGTGGGGAGGCGTGGAGAAGTGGGTGAAAGGGGTAAACAACAACACAACAGCAATTAAAAAAAATATTACTGCAAACAACTGGTGAGCCTAATGGTAACCACAAAGCAAAAACTAGAGTAAATACACAACAGAGAAAGAAAAGAATCTAAGCATACCACAAAATCAAGCAGAAGGGGGGAAGAAACAGAGGAACTACAAAAATTGTCAGAAAACATGTAACAAGATGACAATAAGTACATCCATACTTACGTACTTTATCCATCTTTACTTTAAATATAAATACTGGTGGTAGTTCTGCTATTCAGAGATGTAAAAATTCCAGACTTTTTCCATCCTTTAGTTCTGTTACATCCAAAAAAGCTGTCTCAAGCTCTCAAAATGACTGCAATAGCTCTAGGTAACCACAAGTAAACTCCAAGGCAGGAATGAGGAGTAAGAAAAGGTAGAGGGCACAGTAGTTTGGATGATAAGAGCATTTCTCTCTTTATAAAAAAAAGAACTTTTCATAAGAAAGAGCTTTTTAATGGAAATAAAAACATCTTACTGGATATCTTCAAAACTGACTTATCCAAGTGTCTCACTAGACAGAATGTATTAACCTGGCCACATGATGACAAGTGAAAAAAAAACAGTTTCACTGTTATATGATTACTCATGATTGTTTAATATGGGAATGGCAAAAAGTTTTAAAAAGTAGTTTAAACATATTACCAGTAACAGAAAAGGTCGAGTGATGGGTAATATGTTTAATTCTTCCTTGGTTTCCTAATGCATTCTAATATGGCTCAGTTAGTTCGATGATGAGCATGCCTTTATGATAAATTCATTTGAACTGAAGGAATCAGACTTTGGCAGAAAGGCTCACTGATTTATCTAGCGCCACATCTCACTTCTCTTCTCACATATCTGCACTTGACCAAAGCAGGGAAAGGAGGAGAGAAGTCATGCTGGCATCTTTAGGTCATCCTTTTAAGCAGAGTGTGTGCAGTGTCACAGTAAGCATCTTCTCCAGTTCTCTTGATTCAAAACATGATTATATTAATTTACAAATCTATATGGCCAATCATTTTTAAAACATAAAGTGTACTTAGCACTGACTTGGAAACCTGTGATTAGTTTCCCCTGGTTTCATGACTTCCTTCTTGGTTCTCCTCCTCTTGTACTGGCCACTCCTTCTCACTCTTGCTTGATGGTTTCTCCAACCTTTAAATGTTGGTATCTCCTGTACTTAGTGTTCAGACCTCATCTTTGCTCTGTTTATCCTCACTGCCTAAATGATCTAATTCCTGCCAAGTCCACATTTGTATCTTCGGCATTGATATCATCCTTAAACTTCAGACTCATTTATTCAACCGCCTACTTCCATCTCTGGGATGCTTAATAGGCTTCTTAAATTTAGCATATGTTTGACCAAACTCTTGAAATCTCTCAAATCTGCAGGATTCCTTTTTTTCCCATCTCATAAAATGCACCTCTACCCGTCTAGTTTCTAACACAAAATTGCTGGCATTATTTCTTGATTCCTTTTTTCCCTCTCCCATTGCAATTGAATCCATTTGGTAAATGTTGCCAGTCATTCCCTCTAAAGTTGCCTCAAGTGTGGCCACTTCTCACTATCTCCGTTGCTACCATTCTGGTCAAAATCACTTCTTTTTAGATGGCCTCGGGATAGCCTCTGACTGGTCTTCTCAGTCTGCCCATGTTCTCCTATAGTCTATTCTAAACAAAATAGCCAGAGTGGGTCTTTCATCATAGAAATCAGAGTAGTTACCTCTTGACTTGGACCCAGGCCATCTCATTACACTCAACAAAATCTAGAGCCCTTACCAAGTCGTAGTACCCTTGAATGATCTGGAAAGCTCTTCCACACTGCCTCTGTGACCTCATCTCCACCAGGGTTCCCTTTGATCACTATGTTCCATCCCCGTGGGCTGTATTTGCTCTTCTGCAAACATACCAAGCATGCTTCCATCTCCGTGCCTTTGAATGTGTTCTTCTGCCTGGAGATACTTCCTTTATGTATCTACATAGATCATCCCTCATTTCCCTAAGGTATCTCTTCAAATATTATTTTTTCAGGGAAGATTTTCCTGATAATGCTAATTACACTAATGAAAAAAGTTCTCATTCATCATTACTAATTCTCCCACCTTGCTGTATTTTGCTTTCATAGCATTTGTTAGCATTTGACTTGATTTCTTCCCACCCTCCCAGCCTGTCTTCATTCCTTCCTTCCTTTTCTCCTTCCTTCTTTCCATCTTTGATTCATAAGATTAAAATTTTATGTGGTGTTTTAAACCCTTCATTACAGTCATTAAGCTCTAGTCTAGGTTGACACATATTTCTACATCTGTAATTCATTGAACCACCATGTGTCTGATCTGGAAAGGATCTTGAACATAAACTCCCTCACTTTCTATGTAAGACAAGTAAGGCCCAGAAAGGGAAGATGAGTTGGACACGATCATACAGCTTATTCTTGAGAGAGCTAGAGTCCAATTTTATGATATCTGGTATGTAGACCTGTGCTCATCTAAAATGTAAACTGTCGACTAGATATGTTATACTTCATATTGATATCTCTTCATGACTTATGTCTAAAAGGTGCTTCACCTGAAGTGAAGCCTTACGGAAACTCCTTATGGAGTTTATAGTGTAGTGTATGTTTGTAGTTTTGTGCATAATGGGCTTGGGTGTGAGGGCTAAGAAATCATAAATAAATTAATGTGTTGAAATATCATTAACAATGGTAATAGTCTTATGGGAAAAAGGCTACAATGATATAAAATAATAGGGGGTGACTTATTTAGGTAAGATAGTCAGAGAAGAGCCTTCTGAAAAGTAGACATTTAATCTGAGACCTAAAGATGATTCACAAGGAGAGGAAATGCATGAACAATAGTCTGAAGGCTGGAGAGAGCTGGGAAGAACATTCTTTTTTATTTAATTACTTTTTAAATATTTTAAAATGTTTATTTTTGAGAGGGAGAGACAGAGCATGAGTGGGGGAGGGGCAGAGAGAGAGGAAGACATAAGATCCAAAGCAGGCTCCAGAGCCCGAGGTGGGGCTCAAACTCACTAACTATGAGATTATGACGTGAGCCGAAGTCAGATGCTCAGCTGACTGAGCCCCCCAGGTGCCCCTGGCAAGAATATTCTTAAATGTCAGACACCAGGAAAAGAGTAACTGAAATCTTAGGTAGCATATTATAGACCGTGGTAGAGGGCATTTGAGTTTCATTTACATTGCAATGGAAATCCTTTAAAGAATTTAAAGTGAGAGTTGTAGACATGATTTTCTTTACAAGGATTATTCTAGGTAGTCAGACTGAGAGCAGGTGTTAAATCTATATGGGAGGTAGGTTAGTACCTTTTACAGTCATAACATCGACATCACTTGCTCAGCAAACAGTGGAGGCCTCATCACTAAGAGATTGTGCAACCACAGGGTAGAATATGGTAGAGGAGGATTAAAGGATTGTAGACTGGGCATTAGGTTATATATTGGCTTTCATAATCCTCCCCAAACTTTGAGTGTCTAGTTCTGTGCACTGAGCTAGTTATTGAAAGTCTAAGAAATATAGAAAACCATAAAATCAATGGGGTTATTGTATAGAATGGAATCCTCCCTCCTATACCTTAGAAATCCAGTATGTTCTCATCTACAAAGGGGATACCACATTCCCAAATTGGGGCTAGGGTATATAATCAGAACCTCTTTCCCTTAGAACATTTTTTGTGTAACATGTGTTACCTAGGGATTTGGTTTAAAATGAAGACACTAGACTCTCCATTTGGAGATTCTAATTTAACAGACTTGAGGCGAGGCCTGGGAAACTGCAGCCTTAATAAGCAAACAGAAAGACCCAATGGAGGTAGATCAGGACTGTCCACCCAGTGTTGAGAAGCACTGGACTTGGTGACAAGGAGCTTCTAATGAGATCCTAGCTCTACTCCCCCCAGCCTGTCATCTGCTGAGATTAGGAATATTGTGGCCCTCAGGGTATTTTAACTTGCTGTGGAACATTCTTAGGTTATTCAGCCTTTCTGAGCCAAAGTCCCTACATCTATAATGACACAGTAAGATGCTGTTGTGAGGGCCAGAAATTTAAAATGCAAAATGCTGACCTGAGCGCCTGGCACATCACAGCTGCTTAATAAACAGTAGCTATTATCTGCTTTATTTCTGCCTGTCTAGGTTATTTGGCTGCCTCCTTTCTAGTTAGTTTCCTAACGCAGAGGCAACATTCACCTTTGCTGTTGGTTTGTCAATTTTTGCCATCGTCCCCTGGCCTCCACCTCCCCTACAGATTCTCAGAGTCCAGTCTCTAGCAGGATCATGTTAATTAAAGCTTTGTACTCTCTCTGCCTTATTATAAAGACACTAGAATAAAAACACTAATATTACAGCCATGGAATATCTGTAACTATCAAATTAGTTTGCTCTTCTGTTTCCTACTATTTAACTTGCAATTATCTCTTGCAAAACCACTCATCTTTTCTGTTTAATTTAACATGAGTACTGTGAAGCAGAGAAGATTATGCAGTGGACAGATGAGGTTCTGGAAAACGCTAACAAATTATGAAAAACATTTGAATTGCATTAGCTTCCACAGAATGTAAGCAGAGCTTAAATGGGGAGAGAAAAGTCAATCTATTCCGTGGCGTTGGACACACTAATTTATATAGGTTGTCTTCGAATCAAATTTTAAAAATCAAATTTAATGTAAAAATATAATACATTTTGGCTGAATTAATCACTTCTTAAAAGCCTTTATATATATTTGAAGTAAAGATCCTGTTCCAGTCTGCTTGAAATTAAAAGGAAATATTCTTTGAATTAAACATAATTGCATGAAACTCTAGGTTGTGCTGGAGAATAACCAGGGGACAAGTTACATTAAACGTTTTGGGAATTTGGGTATTCAGAGAACATGGCTGGTTTCATTTGCAAGGTTCTATGTAGTCTGCCTTTCAACAAGACAAATAAGATACCAAAATAATTAAGTCTGTCAGAGCAAAAATGTTGTCGTGTGGTCTTATTCTATCTTTAAATACACTACTAAGAAAACTTTAATAAAGATATAAAATTTAAACCACAGTTAGATACATGTTTGGTAACTTACATTTATTTAAGAGAATAAAATTACACTAAATGAGAGTTGGGCCAGAAAATCCAGGCTTCACAACTGCCACGGTGTAAAACCTTCCCTGTCCTTTTTCATCTAACTCTACCTTACCCTTCCTCTGGGGGAGCTGGCACTGTTACATCATCCAGTCATGTATGCTGGAAAGGGGGAAAGCCTGGAGTGAACACTAAACTTTCTCTTTCCTTGCTCTTCGCAATAGCAGGAAAAAAACTTGTCTTTCCCAGGAGGGTCACCCATGGTTCACGGTTGATTTAGGGGAGGAGAGGAATTACAAATATGCAAATGAAGGGATAAGAGATATGCAAATGAAGTGATATTTACATTCTACCTACTTCTCACTAGGCCCACAAAGGTGGTGGGCAAGATTTAGCAGCCTGGTTTAGAAAATTACAAAGCAGTTTCTTAATGACCCTAAAGAATCCCTAACGATTCCAAAGTGCTTAATTCCTGTTGTTCATACTGTAGTTTCCCTTACTAAGAAGTGCCTCATTTATTCCTTTTGTATTTTGGAGAAAGAGCTTTGTGGAACATTATTTAACCTACTGTTTCTACTTAACTGATTTTCTAATAGAAAATAAAGTTCTATTTCTGCTTACCAAAGACTTTACTAAAAGCAGTGTGTCAGGATGAAAAATGCGATGAGCCTTTAGGTCATGAGGTTTTTGGGGGTGATGGGGGATTTGGAGCCAATGACCAAGAAAGGATTCCTGATGATATCTTTGTTGCAAAACCGTGATTTTCTTAAAGCCCTGGGACAGGACCCATGGGCAAGAAGACCTGCCTCGGGACCTTGAGGAGAGACTGATTATATACTTGGGACTTCAGGGAGGTAAAGTCCAGAGGAAGTTTCCAAAGTGATTTTCATATGCTAAACAAGACTCAAGGATACTAGAGACTTAGCTGTTGTCAACCTCCGGTTGTTCTCCCTCTAGCAGAGAATTAGCATTAAGACCATAGGGAGTTCCTGGAGAAACACTTTAGTCTGTCTGCCTCAAGTACTTGTCGATGGCTGAAGACTATAAGGAAACTTAATGTTATCTGCCATTTCCTTCTGCCTTTGTTTCCCACTTCAGTAGGATTTATCTTTAAAATCAGATATTTATCTTTGTTTTATCTTTATCTTTGTCTTTATTTTATCTTTAAAACAAGGATGCTGGTTATAAATGATCTCTGCTAAATGATAAAACAGTAGAGCCAAAAACATTGTCTTCACCTGGTGTGCTTTAATAAAAATTTATAGGTTACAAGTTTATTTCACTCGTATGTTTAATAATTGTTGAGCATCTAACAAAATCCCAGAGACTGTCCTAGAGGTCGTGACTACATTAATAAACAAATAAACCAAACCCTTATCCATTGATGTGACATCCCGTTGGCAGATAATAATATTATTTCTTTTAAGTAAACAGATGATGTGAAAACACCATTCTGTCTAAAAGGTTAACTCTGTAAGACGAGCTACAGAAAAGTAGGGCACATCTTAGTATTATTTCAAAAGCGTCTGCAGGAAAATACTAAACAATTTTATTATTATCTTTGAGATTTTCTGAAGTTTATCCCTCATTTATTTTACTTTTGATCAGTACTGTTGCCCTGTCATAAGTCAAAATCACTCTTTTTCAAGATTCAACTCATTTCCTGAACTCTTTTATTTAAATATAACTTAATTTTTTTTTTATTTTAGAGAGAGAGAACTTGGGAACATGACCAGAGCTGAAATCAAGAGTCAGACTCTCAGGGTGCCTGGGTGGCTCAGTTAGTTAAATGTCTGACTTTGGCTTAGGTCATGATCTCACGATTTGTGGGTTCACTTTCCGAGTTGGGCTCTGTGCTGACAGCTCAGAGCCTGGAGCCTGCTTCTGACTCTCTCTCTTTCTCTCTCTCTCTCAAAAATAAATAAAAGCATTAAAAACATTAAAACAAAAAAGACGCTCAGCCACCTGAGCCACCCAGGTGACCCTTGTTCCGTAAACTCTTAAGAGACGGCATGCCTGAGGTGATCAGTGGAGCTCATCAGTGCAGCTCAAAAGTGGAATTTGCGAAACTTGGGTGATTTTGCTATTACCAAATAATGATAAAGAGTGTGCTTGGGCACCTGGGTGGCTCAGCTGGTTAAGTGTCTGACTCTTGATATCGGTTCAGGTCATGATCTCACCATTTGTGGGTTGGAGCCGGCATCTGGCTTGGTGCTGACACTGCAGAGCCTGCTTGAGATTCTCTCTCTCTCCTTCCCTCTCTCTGCACCTCTCCTGCTTGCTTTCTCTTTCTCTCTCAAAATAGATAAGCTTAAGAAAAGAAGAGTTTACTAAATTTGCTCAACATGCATTTGTCTTAATGAGCTTTTACCTTTATTGGAAATTTAAAAATTTGCTTTTCTAGATTTTTTTAACTTCATCGAGATTGCTAATTTTTTAAAGCAAGTTATTTGTATTCAGCCATTTAGGTGAATGGTGAAATAAACTTTAAGAAGATATTTTTGAATAGGTGTTACATGCATATGGTACAAAGTTCAAAACTTAAAAAGGTATACAATGAAAATAAGTCTTTTTTGTTCCGTTTTTCTTCTGAGCCACCTAGATGCCCTCTCTCAGTCATTTTTTGTCACTAGGATCTTGTTGATCTTTCCAGTGATGTTCTAAAGGAGCTTCTCAACCTTTAAGATGCATATGAATCTTGTTAAAATACAGATTCTCATTGGGGGGTGGGTAGAGAAAGGCTTAAGAGTCCACATTTCTAAGAAATTCCCAGCTGAGTCTGATGTTGCTGGCCTAGGGCCCCACTACCGGTGGCAAAGTGGAGAAGCATATTTATTTATATTTGTCTCTGTTTGTTTACTGGACTGAAAAGAGCAAGAAACTCTCATACACCCAAACAGCTTCCTGCTTTCTACTACACCCTCAGCCCTGGAATTCCAACTTTGAGCTTTGCTTTGTGACAGTTTTCTCTAATTTTTGTTTGTCTGAAGTGATAATATATACAGTTTTAAAAAATTCAAACCATAAATGAATGCAAAAGCTGCCCATATGACCATTTGAAGCCTGGCACTAGGTGAGCCGTAAATCATGAGGACGATGAGAATCCCTCTTTGCAGATTTTTTTTATCTTTTTTTTTATAGGGTTAGAAAAGTCCTCAAATCCAAGCAGCCTTCTAAATTTTGGGACAAGGCACACTGAGGATTTTAGCTTGCGCTCAGTATCATCTATCTAATAAAGATGCCATCATACTTGGAAATGATACAATTAAGTTCCCTGAAATCAATGTCAAGTACAAAGATGGCCTAAATATTTTAAATTCAGAGACATTCATATTCTATCTGCCTGAATAAAGTATCCTCTGGATATGACTATGATCAATATCACGAGGGGTATGGACATTATCTTTCTTGGACCTGTAGGGGAATGTTATTCAGAAAGCATAGGGTGGCTGCTAAAAGAAGACTAAAAATTCACGTTTGTCTTTTATTTTCTGCAAGAATGTGAGTGCTAGAGGATTCAAATTTGCCCATCTACTTTGTCTGCAGAGTATGTTTATATGAGTACTTGCTCACATGATACAAGATTCGGTGTTAAAAGAGAGCCAATATCAGAGGCATGTTTCAGAAATAAAGATTTGGACCATCAAAATCTCAATTTCTATGTTATTGACAGAAAGAGCCAAAGCAATGCGGGTTCCTCCTTGATGCCAAGTTAGTGTGTATCACTCACTCCTTTAGTTTGAATGATTCCAGGGGACAGATTTATTTGGAACTGCCTACTCTTGATCACGCTCTGGTCTACCCTGAGTCGTGTACTTCACCCCTAGGTTACGTTGAGGCATGCCAAGTGGTATGCACAGTCATAGAAAACAAAGAGCACACCTTTCTGAAGTTCCAGATGAGTTAAAAATTAGACAGGCCCCTATTAAAACAAATCAGAAACACTCAAACATAAATATACAACACAGGAGAATACAAAATTCTGATAGGTTTTTACCACACATGAGATGTCAAAACAATATTGAGCCTCGATCTGTGCCTCCAGGTTCCTTGAAATACAAATTTATGGCTTCAGCCAATGGAGAGATATTTTAATGGAAGAATTTTAGAAATACTCTGATCTACACTGAAAGGGCATGAGGAGATCAGAATCCTGGTCTTCCGAATTGCAGCTACATTGCTTCGCCTCCTTCAAGCCTATGGAGTGGGCGTGTGCAACATGTTGTGGAACTAAGAAAGTTGCTGTCATACTTTTGAAACCTTGACTTTGTGGAGGTAACGAGGTGACACAGAGGTTGCTGACTCAGACTGGCTTACGAGAGATCATCAGTGGACTTTTTTCCAAAGCTGAACTTGATATTAATTATTTGTTTATTTGTCTGAGTTGATACATGTTAATGAACTTTTAATAAATGATGTTTGTTGAGAAAAAGCTGCTGATTTGGGCTGTTCACAGAGAAGAAAAGGGAAAAGTTTTCTAGAATAACCCATTTTCTAGAATTGTTTTTCTAAAATTAACCCATTCCTGCTGGAAGTAGAGAACTAGCTACTTCTTTCCAGAAGGAGTACAAGATATATTGAATGTAGTCTATCACTAAGCACCAGTTTTCATCCTTATCTTCACACCTTGGGCAGGAAACTTAAGTTCTCCAGGCTTCCGTGTTGTCATAGAAGTGTGGCCAGTACAAAGATGAAAGGAGTTAGTAGTGAATTGACATTTGCCCTCCCTATTTTTCTTCTATACCTTTCCATATCTTCTTCCATTCCCTACATGCCTAGAAGTTGACAAAGAATAGTATATCTCCATTTGAATCAGAAAGTGATCCTGTGTGTTAGGAAGTCAGACCAAAAGACCTGGGTCTCTCCCAACACTGAGATTCTGATGATCTATGAAAGCTTTTTGCTAAGGAAACATCTAGAGAAATAATCAACTGTCTAAAGTATAAACACATTTATATCCTACTGCCTACTGGCACTTCAAACCTGAATGTGCACAGAAGGATGACCTAGAAACAAGCAGGGAGAAGCTGTGTGGCATTTAGATGCATATCACATATGCATAATTGATTCCTTAAAAGGTTAAATATCTTAGCATATGTATGGAAAGTGATATACCCATGATGGGTTCATAATTATTATGGCAATGGCTTTGTTTTACATAATTCTAAAGTAAATGTCATGTTTCTTTGGAGATTCCAGGACTGGGATTCAGAAAAGCATATGTTTCCAAGCAGATAGTTGGGTAAGAGGGGCTACTCTTTCCCAAACAGAAGGACTATTCTTGTAGCCAGTATGGTAAGCTTAATGAGGCGCCGACTGCCACTAAATTCTCTTTGGAATTGAAATGCAATTACATATTGAGGACAAGTGCTAAATATAAACAGAAAAGGCCAAATACATGACTTTTTTTTTTTTTTTTTTTTTTTTTGCTTTGTTTCTGCAGTATATTTGCAGGAAGAATTCAATACCCCAAACACACTATAATCTTTAATTGAAGCACACGGTCAGGCGATTTGGTGAAGCCTTCAGCAGCTTTTTTCAAAAGCTTATTGTAGCTCCAGAAACTGTTTTTTCTTATGTAAACAATTGTAAGGATGCTAAGGATATTAATAAAAGAACCAAGTCACTGAGAAATACACAGAATGAAATACTATAATATATGCCATAAAGTCAGGAGAAAAAATAGGCAATATGTCGGCTGAGGATACTTATGTAAGTGCTAAAAACTGTATGAATGGGAATGGGTATTACACAAAGTCAAGTTTGGGGTTTCCTCTTTGGGGAAGGAGGGAAATACAGTCAGTGTGGAACACACAGGGGCTTTTGCTGGATGTGTAATCTATGTGTGTTCATAGTTGGTGTTAATTATTGTCGTATAACTTTTTAGGTAAGTTACATTTCCTAATTCGTAAGAATGGAAAAGGCAAAATAACACAGTGAAGAAAAGCACATATTGGGCTTGTTAACAAAAACAATGTAAGATGGTAATAACGATAAAAAGTAAATTTATTAATCTCGGGTCGATCGAAGTATCTTCATATTGTACTTTTAAAAGATTTAAATACATGTCATGTGCCAGATACAACTACAGGAGGTCCCTAGAAGGGCTGAAAGGAGAAAGATGAGAAAGGGTATGGATACCAGATAAATACGGATGATGTTCTGGGGTGGTGATGTGGTGGTCCGGAGCTGACAGCCAGGAAAGAATTCTTGAAGACATCTTTGGTGCAAAAAGGTGATTGTAGTAAAGCACAGGGACAGGACCCGTAGGCAGAAGAGCTGCCTTGGCATCGGAGCAGGTCACTCATTATATACCGTCAGGTTGCGAGGGGGTCAGGGATAGAGTAAGCCTCTAAGGTATTTTGGAAGCAAGGCTGTTGGCTAGGGAAATGCCATTTATTACTGACTAATAAAACCTCAGTCATGAGACCCTTCAGATGCGTATCAGAGGGCCATAAGCTTGGAGTATGATTGCCAGCAGGTATCTTGGGGCAGTTGAGATAAAGGAAGTTTCCAAAGGAATTTTTATACGTTAAAGTTGATTTACAGGTTCCTGGGGCAGGGTGCGGTCAGGAGAATGATAAATCAAGATTGCCTTTTGCCTCCAGCAAAGTGTCAGCGGAGGTCCTAGAGCGAGGCCCGCTCTGTCAGTTTCCAGGACTTGTCAGTGGGCCGTAGGCAATGAGGGAGTTTAATTTTTCATTTGCCTTAGTTTCCCACATCACCACGGTAAGCATGTAAACCCCTTTCCCTTGTTCTTGGGTAACCAGGAGTGTCGGAGGAATAGCACCCAGATCCCACCTGGGGTGGGGTGGGGGTCGGGGTGCCAGCCTGTGGTTTGCCTCCAGCTTGCCCCAAGCTCCCTCATCAAATACTAACAAAAGAAAGCTGTTGTAGCCCTTTACAGAATGGGAAAACTGGACTTTAGGATAAAATGTAGTGTTGTTTATTCTCTCTGTCTCCAGTTACTTTCTCCATCCTGAGACCATTCCATCCAGGTATCTGCTTCTGAACTTGCAAGACTTTTCATAAATCATTTCTGCCTATTTCTGTCTTACTCCACGCTAACGATTTTCAAAGCTTAGAATCTTTAATCTCTCAATTCTGGTAGTATTTATTATCTGTGTACCATTGATTTGGTACTAATCATAGGCTCTGTTTTAGTGTTACTGGTAGTCATGCATTTCTTTAATTAAATTGTTATAATCTAGAATCATAGACTTTACCTTCTTCATCTTTTAACACCCTGTGTCACTTCCTCTTGGGACCTGCCATACGGTAGAATCCAGTCCTCTGGCATAGAGTAGAAAGTCAATAAACATGTCAGTGAGCAACTGAAAAATGGCTTCTGAAAATGCATTAAAAGCTCTTTCAGGATGTTTGAGTACTTTGCCAATGCTGTGTATTTTTAATTTAACATAATTTTTTAAGTTTATTTATTTATTTTGAAAGAGACAGGAAGCATGAGTGGGGGAGGGACAGAGCGAGAGGGGAGAGCAAGAATCCCAAGCAGGCTCCGCGCTGTCAGCACAGAGCCTGACATGGCGCTTGACATGGGGCTCAAAGCCACGAACAATGAAAACATGACCTGAGCCAAAGTCAGATGATTAACTGACCAAGCCACCCAGGCACCCCTGTATTTACATTTTCTAAGCAATCTCTCAGCCAAAGTTCTCTAACCAACAGAGAAAGAGACACTATGATTAGAGAGTGACCAGTAGCTGTGCAGAGTAGGTGAGGTGAAGACCATAGCCCAGTAGGGGGGTGCCCATCTCTGGACCTAGCCGGGAACTCTTGCAGGTTCATTACTGATTTTTAAAAATTATTTTTTAATGTTTTTTATTTACTTTTGAGAGACAGAGAGAGACAGTGTGAGCAGGGGAGGGTCAGAGAGAGGGGGAGACACAGAATCTGAAGCAGGCTCCAGGCTCCGAGCTAGCTGTCAGCACAGGGCCCGATGCAGGGCTCGAACCCACAAACCGCGAGGTCATGATCTGAGCCGAAGTCGGCTGCTTAACCGACTGATCCACCCAGGTGCCCCTCATTACTGATTTTTAAGGGTGGAGACCACATCCAATAAACTTTTTACCTCTACACCTGGGACAAAGTCCAACACGTAGTACGTGGTCGATAAATGCTCTGCAAAGTATGAGAGAATTAAATATTAGTGTTGGGTAATTTAATTCACTTCCATGGCTTCAAAATAAGGTGCCATCGAAGGCTTCCCAGTGCAGGTCTTTAGCTCTGGCTTTTCTCTGTGGCAGGGAAGGTGAGTGGGAGGGTAGAGGAGCCAGCCCAGCCCGTGTAGGATGCAGCTTAGGGGCTGATTGGAGCAAAGCTAGATAGAGTGGATTTGGTCTGCCAGCTGATAGTGGACTCTGGAAACAGGAAACCGATGGTTAAAAGACGCTGAGGAAGGCATGGAATAGATCTCGGGTGCTTGCCAGGAGTAGCTGGAGTTCATGCCTTCTCATGGTATCCAAGATAGGCTGTCAGTTACAAATCTTGTTTAAACATAGTGGCCTTTGAATAGGCAATATATAAAGCATATGGTATAAAAATCAAAGGGTACAGTAGGTATATGATAAAAATACATGTGCCTACCACCTTTGCCCAAAGTTACTCTCTCTAAAGACATCTACAATTAACAAGTCATTTCATTTATTTTTAGGTACACACAAGCATTTCACGTTTAAATATACATATGCGTGTTTAAACATACATATACATATATATGACATACATATGTCAGACAAATAGTTCATCTAATAACATTATAATGAATTTTGATTTTTCATTTAAGAAATTATGCTGCAGTTCTTTCCATTTTTACTTGTATTATTTAAAAAACCCAGCCTCTAATTTTATCTGATATACTGTCCAACATTTGTTTCATTAAGACAATGAATGAATGATTTAATAATAATCTCAAATTCATTCTGAACCTAAAGTCACCCACCATCAGATTTTATAAATGTCTTATCTTTCAGCCCATGTTTAATTTGCGTTTTTTTGCTGATAAATATCATCTTATCCAAACCTCAAAATTAGTCTCAAAAAAATTCATCCGGCAGGAACCTTCCCTGAATATTGCTTCTCACCGTGTCCCCCAGGAGTTAATTAATAACCATAAAGATGTGAGCACTTTAGGTGCATTTCTTATTAATCTCTGGAACACACCTTTCTCTCCCTTTAGTGAGAAAATTCCAAGTTGTGGTCCTCGGTCACTTGTAGGGTCTGTGTGATTGAATTTCAGCGGCCATGGCAGTAAAACCCTTTTCTCCTACTCTTTATTACCTTTCCTCCCATCCCTTTCTCAATTCTCCAATTGCTTACATCCTGATATCACCCACCAAATAAATGACTTACACGTAAAGCCTCCTTCAGGGTCTGCTTTTAGGGAAATGAAATCTAAAGAAACTGAAGTTCGGCGTATGAGTCACTTGTTCAGGTTTATCAATACATCAAGTGGCAGATTGAGGGTTTGAGCCCAAAGCCATGGCCAAAAGTGCCCTACCTGACTGCTAACTAGAAAGAATGTGCCTCAAAGGGTGCCAATGAACCCTGACTTCCCTCTGTAATGTGTTTCAAAATGCAAGCCAAAGTCAGAGCTTAATAGTTCTGCTGGTCCATGCCATTTTGTTTTGAGGGAGTCTCTTTCCCACCCCGGCAATTCAGGACATGCATTTTAGGCACTGTTAGCTAAACACATGTACTCCTCATCTGTTACTGAAACCGTGATTTATGAAACAGCTCCGCATGCTCATGTAGTGGTTGAGCGTCTCCTTGTCATTCTACAGATAGCAACTTCATCCTCGCGAACGCCCAGGTGGCCAAGGGGTTCCCCATAGTCTACTGTTCCGATGGCTTCTGTGAGCTCGCTGGGTTCGCCCGGACTGAAGTCATGCAGAAGAGTTGCAGCTGCAAATTCTTATTTGGAGTTGAAACCAACGAGCAGCTGATGCTTCAAATAGAAAAGTCCCTGGAGGAGAAAACAGAATTCAAAGGAGAAATTATGTTCTACAAGAAAAACGGTAAGTGGTTTTCTTCTACTGGTGCTCATTGGGCAGTTGTGAAGGGTCACCGTCTTTTAACTCAGTACTTATTTCATTAAGAACTAATGATATATCACATAAATATAGACTGTTACTGAAGCTTTGCTTGTGACTTGGCCAATAGCCTTGTTTTAGCCATTAGCAGCATAAACTGCTTGAAAATTTAGCATTGGAATTCTCACTGCTCAATGTCAATATATTAACTGAGCAAATACACGTTAAAATAAGGTGTATTACAATTTTACTATGGTCATTCTTAAAATACATATTAGATATGGTAGTTGTTAATATAGTATTAATAGATGATCCTATCCAAGGACATTTCCCAAATCGTGTGCCTTTAAGAACCACATCTAAACCATAGTTATTAAGGACAGAGGTCCAAGAGTTCATTGGCAGGAAAGGAAGTTAATTTAAAGCACGTCAGCATAGACATTTTTCTCTTCTAGTTCCCTAGCCCTGGAGCCTTTCTCACTACCTTTTTATTTTTTTTAATGTTTATTTATTTTTGAGAGACAGAGCATGAGCAAGAGAGAGGCAGAGAGGGAGAGGGAGAGGGAATGGGAGACAGAATCCAAAGCAGGCTCCAGGTTCCAAGTCAGCACAGAGCCTGATGCAGCGCTCGAACCCACGAATCGTGAGATCATGACCTGAGCCGAAACCGAACACTTAACCAACTGAGCCACCCAGGCGCCCTTTTTAAAAACAAACTATGGCACACATGGCATAATTCAGGGTGGGCATAAATTTGCCTGGACTCAAAACTGCCACTGAGGAAATAGGAAGCATTTTCTTGTGGCTGCGGTTTTGTGACTCTTTTCTACATAAAAGAAGATCTAGGGATGGGAGTAGTATTTGCAGTGCTTGGGTCCTAAGTAGGAATCAGTATCATTATCTCATGGGCCCTAGTAGTTGGGATGAATCCAAGAGGCATTATTTTGGGGAAACGCTAAATCAAAATGAGAACAAATTGCCATTTTCCAGTTTCTAAAATTTTATCTCTTTCTTTAGTAGTCTTCCCTAAAGTAACGTAGCCTTCTGAAATTTATATGAGTGCACGGTTGCCAAGCTAGAGAATAGATTTCCCAGCCTCTTTTGCAGTTGCACTGGACATGTGACAAAAGTTTGGGCCAGTGGCATACAAGAGAATGATTTGTGCAACTTGTAGGAAAAATCTCTAAGGAAATACACTTATTTGCCCTCTAATTTCTCTGCTTCTCCTTTCCCATGATGTTATAGACTGAATTGTGTATCCTTAAAACTCATATATTGAAGCCCTAACCCCTAATGTGGCTGTATTTGGAGAAAGGGCCTTTAACAAGGTGACTACAGTAAATGACATCATCAGGGTGGGCCCCCAATTCGATATGATTGATGTCCTTATAAGGACAAGGGATACTAAGGATACAGGCTCACCAGGAAGGTCATGGACACACAGAGAGAAGGCCACGGTCTGCAAGCCAATGAGAGAGACTGCAAAACAAACAAACAAACAAAAAACCAAAAAACCCCACCCAGTGCTGTCAGCACCTGATCTCCATTTTTCAGCTTCCAGATGTGAGAAAATAAATTTCTATTTAGGCCATGCTGTCTGTGGCCCTGCGTTAGGGCAGCCCGCCCAGCAAATCAGTGCATGTGGCTCAGAATGTTAAGGCAAAGCTGGAAAGCCAACTTCAACCGTTTGCAAAGGTCAATATCATGGAGGAGTGCAGAGTAACAGTATGAAAGGAGCTATCCTCCCCGCCCCAGACAGAAGCTCATACATTCCCATCTTACTTGAGTCATTTCGTTTTGGGGTCCTTTTTTGTTCCGACGTCTAAATTGCATTTTAACTCAGGGTTTCTCAACCTTGGCACAGTTGACATTTGGGGTTGGTAATCATTTGCTGTGGAAGGCTGTCCTGTGCTCGGCAGATGATAAAGAGCATCTCAGGCCTCTCTATTTTGCTCTTAGTACTTAGTCTTGGGGTTGTTGTCAGGCAGAGAAGTCAGGACCTAAAACATGGGGACTTCGTCTTCTTTTATAACTGATTTGTCATTGGAGGACTTTCTTTGAGTGTGTGAATTTTGGATTCACAGCAGCCATGAACTGTCAGAGAGTATCATCCTGGGAGGGGCTGGATATCCAATGCTTTGGGATTCGGAACATAGTTCAGACCATTGTGTCCTTCCGGGTGTCAATAGATAAGGCCTACGGCCTACGTAGCAAATAGGATAAAATGAAAAATCTCCAGTTCTGTCTAATTATAGCACAGTCATTGAAGAGAGCCTGAGATAAAAGAAAACGGAAGATGCCACTGAGAAGGGGGACTGGTAGGGAGTGATAAAAGCACCATCTGGTGGAACAAAGAGAAAAGGGATATCCTTTGTCTAGAATATTCGCTGACAGCAGACTTGTCCTTCTCACGATAGGCACCTTGTACAGGTGACTCCGAATCCATCTGAGTGTCTTCCTTTTTAAGCCACCTCTAAAGTTCTGAATGTGGCACCACTGAGAGAGGTTCAGGCCAAGGAAAAGAATCGAGATGCGAAGCCCCCAAAATGGAGATTTTAGAAGCCAGAAAAGTAGGAATTATGGAGCACAATGTGGGAGTCAACACCCACAAGAATTTCCTGCGTCCAGTGTTTTATAAGATGTCTGCAGCCTTGGACCTCTTTGGATGGAAATCACTAAAAGCACCTGTTCCCTCGAAGCCAATCAATATGGAGAATTGTCTGACATTTTGAGCCAGCAAATTGATCCAGTTACAAGTGGTTGAAAATTGCTGCCTCTCCTATGATAATCATGCTGTATTTTTGCTATTTTTAGAAGTATCTCTCTGCACACACAACGGTGCACTTTTGAGGGCACAAATCTGGGCATTCATTTATTCTGCATCTCCAGTGTGTAGAGCTTGAGTTTAGAGCAGTGCCCATCAATGTTAGTTTCTCAGAAATGCTTGCTGAATGGAATTGAAATGGAACATTAGAGGGACCTATGGATACTTCAGAGACTATCTGGATTTCTGACTTTTAAAAATAACCTGTGTCCTCAAGCGTCCTCCTTCTCTCCTCCAAGACTCCTTTTCTTTTATCTTACTTTTGAAAGTAGGTGCCAGTTCCTCATTCTGGCCAGATACATTTTGGCCATCTGTGATTGAGTTGCTTTGCTCACTGGCCCCTCAGTGTTGCACTGACCCCATGGAAAAAGACTGCCTTTTTCTCCTTTTGCTCCGGCGTATAATAACCTGACTGGAGGCTGGTGATATGCCACAGAGAACTTGAAAGGTTTTAGGGCATCCCATGGGACTTATCATAAAGGAAGACACACTATGATCTGATAGCAAATGTGCCTATTACTGAGTCCAGAGGAAAATAAAAAGAGAATATTCTTACCCTCCTGTCAGAATCCCTCAAGTCATGTCTTGAGTCTATAAGTCTGCCTCCTTCCCCTCCTTAACCTCCTTATTAAAGACTCTTCTTTCATACTTCCTAGGTTGAATGTTATAGTCCTCTTTAGGAAAACCTTATCATCTAACCCCTAGCCTTGTCCTCCTTGAAGGGTCTATTGTCCACTCCTGACTAGAGAAAAGTGGGACAAGGCATTGTCCAGTGAAATCATATGTTATTTGTTTTTCTCAGACTGACTTACTTCCCTTAGCATTATACCCACTAGCTATATCCATGTTGTTGCAAATGGCAAGATTTTGTTCTTTTTAATGGCTGAGTAATATTCCATTGTATCAAGCACATTTTCATGTGAAATAGAACCCAGGGGGAAAAAATGCTGGAGGAGAAGAAACTATTAAGAAGAAAATTAAAATAACATAGTTAATTTTGCAGATATAGTATTGTGATGTATTAGTTTGCTAGGACTGACCTAAGAAAGTACCACACACGAGTGGCTTAGACCAAAGAAATGTATTGTCTCACGATTCTGGGCACCAGGAGTCCACTCTCAAGAGGTCAGCTGAGTTGGTTTTTCTGATAGTTGTCAGGAAGAATTTGCTCCAGGCCTCTGCCCCAGCTTCTGGTGGTTTGCTGACAATCATTAGTGTTTCTTAGCTTGCAGAAGCATCATCCTGATCTTTACTTTCGTCCTCACAGAGTGTTTCTTTCTGTGAGTGGCTATGTCAAGATTTCTCCACTTCTATAAGAATGCTTATCATATCTGATTAGTGCCCACCTTAACGACTTGTTTACCTCTGTAAAGACTCTATTTCCAAATAAGGTCATATTCCAAGGTACTAGGGGTTAGGATTCTAACATAGCTACAGAAAATACCTGGTTACATTCCCATTAGGAATATCACCATTTAAGTGACTTGCCGAAGATTGTAAACTAGTGAGGATGGGACCACATTTCAGGGGCATTTTGCAAATCTCTGGAGATATTTGGCTCAAGAAGTTGGGGATACTTTGGTCATTTAATGGGCAGGAGTCAAGGATACTAAAAGTACTATAATATATGGGATGGTCTTGCAATTGAAGAATTGTTTAGTGTCTAACACAGCTTTCTTTTTTAATTTTCATATTTTGAGTTTTGTTGAGGTATAATTAGTATGCCAAAAATTACACATATTTAATGGGTGTACCTCGATGAGTTTGGACATAGACATACCCCTGTGATACCAGAACACAATCAAGATATTAAATGTATCCATCACCTCTCACCATCTCCTTGTGTTCTTTTATGGTTGGTCTGTTTGTTTGTTTGTTTGTGGTAAGAACACTCAATATGAGATCTATCCTCTTAACATTATGCAAAGTGAAGTAAACCAGTCACAGAAGGACAAATACTACATGGTTCCATTTTTATTAGGTATCTAAAATCGTCGAACTTATAGAAGCAGAGAATAAAATGGAGGGTTGAGGGAAGGAGGAAAAAGCGAGGCATTCGCTGGGTAGAAAGTTCCAGTTATGCAAGAGAGTCAGTTGGACAGATCTGCTATACGGCGGAGCAGCCACAGTGGACTATACAGGACTGAGCACTGCATGACTTTGTGATGCCCATTCAAGGTTTCCAGGAAGTAAAGCCCTAGTTTCTAATGATCTGAACTTAGAACTTAACACACAGTGTTTTGGGGAAGGCTCTAATTTTTCACTGAATTTCCGAGAAGAAAACCATAGTGCAGTGAGGAATGATTCAACTTTATCTTGTTCAGAATCTCACCCATTTCTGAAAAATCTCGTCACTGACTCAGAGGGCTTGTCAGGGATGCAGCAAGCACACGTGCCTGGGCTTCCCACGCATGGCTCTTGCATCCTGGTAATCCCGTGTCCTGGTCCAATTACCTGGCCGCCACATGCTTCTTCTCCTGCAGCCAGTCACGCCTGAATGTTTCATGCTGAGATGCATACTTGTTTATCAGAGGTGACTTCACTTTGCTTTTACTGTTAGACTCCTGTTAATAACATATAATAATTCATTTTCTGAAAACAATCTACATAATCATATGAATTATGTTTTTTCACTTTTTAAAAAAGTTTTTCAACATTTATTTATTATAGAGAAACAGAGGAGACAGAGCATGAGCATGGGAGGGGCAGAGAGAGAGGGAGACACAGAATCCGAAGCAGGCTCCAGGCTCTGAGCTAGCTGTCAGCACAGAGCCCAATGTGGGGCTCAAACCCACCAGCAGTGAGATCATGACCTGAGCCAAAGTTGGATGCTCAACTGACTTCGCCACCCAGGCGCTCCTGTTATTTCACTTTTAAATAGAGAAGAGGGAAATCTAAGTATTTGTTACAAAAGGGAATCCCAGATCTGATAGAGTTTTTGGGTAACACAAACTTATTCCTGGGTCACCTTCAAGATTTGCCTTGTATTTCCACTTACCGTCTGAACTATTGTTTAATGTTTTTGTTTGTTTATTTATTTGTTTATTTATTTATTTTTATATTAGACAGAGAGAGAGAACATGAGTGGGGCAGAGGGGCAGAGGACGAGGGAGAGAATCTTAAGCAGGCTCCATGCTCAGTGCAGGGATCAACACAGGACTTGACCCTATGGGATTATGAAATCATGGGCCAGATGCTGGACTGACTGAGCCACCGAGCGCCCTATGCTTAATGTTTTTAAGTTGATGCACTTTTTTAAAAACTCAAATTGCAAGTAAAAGAAAACTAAATCATGAGTCTAAATAGAAAACCAGAATCACTAGCCTCAAGCGGAAGGTAACCATAAATAAATATGCAATGAAAATATTGTAAGCATGATTTTCAACTTCCTATGGTATGAACTTTAAATATATATATTTGTGACAATAAAAACAGTTTATTTACCATTTATTGTTTGTTGAGAGAGGATGCCTTCTGTGTGTTGGGGGATCTTTTGTTTACTCAGCTGTTAGATATATATTCAGATGCAAATCAGAAGCTGAAAAATTAAATTGTTCAGTAAATAAAAAGTGGTGGGGGTGGGGAGGGTTGTCTTGGGCAGCAGTGGGTGGAAGAAGAGAAGGAGAGGTCAGGGAGCCTGGAAGAGAAGTTAAGGGAAGGGGGAGAGCTAGAGAAATGGGGAGACACTAGGGGGTGTCTTAACTTCTTTCCCTCAAAATATCTAAAGGTAGACTGGATATTTCAGTTCCAATAAGCATTAAAGCCAATAGGTATTAAGATGTAAGATATTTATATGAACTAGCTAAAATAATCTGTGTTCTACCAAGAGCATGGTGGCAACGCTCTGTCTTTACTCCAGTGTACACATAACCCGTCTGCACCAGGCATATGGGGACTCCGTCTTAGGAGGTCAGCTCATGATCAAAGACGAAAGGAAGCAGATTTCCTCATGAGCTTCCTCTTTTTTATTTACAGTGAGCTGCTCAAGGCACATAATCATAGTAAGGACCATCACTTTCCTTCTAACACTGAGTTTATATGTAAGATATTTTTAGTGAGCTCTGTTACACTCAGTTTTTCAAATGACTCTGCAGATAATTTGTAGAATATTTGATTATGCCCTCTAGGTATTTTAGAATTGGAGCTCAATACAAGACAAAAGACAAAGCCTTGGGATGATAGAATGTCACAGGATTCTCAAAATTAACATTTTGTTTATTTATTTTTGAGAAAGAGACACAGAGAGTGAGCAGGGGAGGGGCAGAGAGAGGGAGACACGGAATTCGAAGCAGGCTGTGCTGACAGCTCAGAGCCTGACATGAGGCTCAAACTCATGGACTCTGAGATCATGCATGACCTGAGCCAAAGTCAGGCGCTTAACTAACTGAGCCAGCCAGATGCCCCCAAATTAATTTTAATTCATTTTAATTCATTTTAATTAATTTTTAATTAAAAACATTTATTTATTTTGGAGAGAGTGCAAGTGGAGGAGAAGCAGAGAGATGGGGACAGAGTATCCGAAGCAGGATTTGTGCTGACAGGCTGATAGCAGCAAGCCCCGTGTGGGGCTCAAACTCACGAACCCGTAAGATCATGACCTGAGCTAAAGTGGGTTTCCTCAACCTACTGAACCACGCTGGTGCCTCCCCAAATTAACATTTTCAATGTGCAGCCTTGTTACTTCCCCAGTACTGTTAAGAAATGGGCTTGCAGCATTGCAAATAGAATGGTTTTGTGTAAGGTCCAAATTTCAGAGCAAGGGCTGTCAGGCCCATGCACGTACTAAGTGGACAACAAGGAAATGCTCTTTAATGGAAAGTGTGGCACCTAAACGCCTGTTTCCTGTGGCTGTGGGGGTTCCAGGGTGGGCATCACTCACAGGCACTTTAGATTTCCACCACATGGAGAGAACAATGAGGCAAGCCGGCCAGCCAAGAACCTATTTCAACAAGAGTTACAGAGCCATGCTTGAGGTAACAGACAATAAAAGCAACTTTATATTAAGGTTGAGTAAGACCTGGGGCAAAGGGAAAGGTACATTCTGAGTGAAGCAAGATCATTGTCCCTCCCAACCCTCCCATGGACTCAGACCAGAGTCTGTGAGAAAGGGAGCACGAAGGAAGTGCCATCCTTTCACACAATCTCTTCAGGCTGTTGAGACTGTCAAAGCCAAGGGCATTAGCCTTCCTTGGGATGGTTCTTTGACAACTAAAAGCTTCACAGTGAGCCTGGAGGATGACACAGAGCTTAGAGTCTTGCATTCTTGGAAGGACTAGATTGTGGGGACCCTCCTTGTGAGTTTTAGAAGTATCTGTGAGGAGCCCAATGGGGACTCATTTCTTGAAAAGCTAGTGAAGGTGGGAGGTAGGAAACCTTTTCCCTGTGAAATGGACACAAGAATATTCTTCCTCCCCAGCTCGTGGAGTCAAGGAGGCACAGCACCGTGTGTCTAGTGTCCCAGTTAACCATGGCTGTGTGACAGCTACCTCAGAATATAGTGGTTTAAAATAGTGCCTGTCTCAGCTTACAGTACTGTGGGTTGGGAATCCAGGCTGGGCTTGGCAGAATGATTCTTCTTAGCTTAGGGATTGGCGGAGGTCGGTTGTTAGGTGGTGTTCAGAGGGTAAATGCCTGGATGTTCAGATTGGAGGACCTTGGATGACCTCACTCGCATGTCTGGCATCTTAGAAGTCTGAGATTGATGGGGACGGTCAACTGAAGTGCCTATTCATAGCCTCATGGAGGCCTCCGGCTCATCTAGTGTTCCATGAACCAGGCAGAGGCTGCGAGACCTTTCGTGGCCTAGTTTAGGATGTCACCTGCATAACTTCCATACCCTGTTGGTACTGTGGTTGGGCGGCTGCAAGTCTACCCAACATTCAGGAGAAGGGCACCTAGACCCCAACCCTTGATAGAACAAGTGATAAAAAATGTACAGCCATGTTTTACAAACTTTACGTCTAGATCTGTTGAAACATATTTGTTGAAAGAGAGAGTAGCAAGCGGCAAGGGGACATTTAATTCTGATGCTTATACCATTGACAGTTTTCATGATGTCTGAAGGGCCACAAATAGGGTCCGTGCTCCCCACAGCTACGTGTATTCGCAACTGCGGGTCAGACTGTTGCTCCTCGCTCCTCCGTTACTTTCTAGTCTGATTCCTCTGAGGCTTTGCTTCAGACTTTGCACGCCCTGAAATGGAAAGCATTTTATGATGCTTTTATGATTTTATGATGATTCTCCAATACGTCTGTTCAGGCTTGATAGGAGATTAGTATTTTATTTTTCCCTCCTGTGTCTTTTGCATTCAAGAAGTGAGGCTTGGAAATGCACATACGGTCAACAACTTTACAGGGACGGCAGCCGGAAAGGCAGAGGGCTCAGAAGGGACAAGTGCTTTATCTTCTCACTGACTTGGACTCGGGCTTTGTCCTTGTAAACGTAGGCAGCTTTCCTGGGCTCTTTCCCATATATCTGAGCACGCTACTGTAAGAGGAATATTGCTCTTTTTCCATGCCCATGGTTAAGGCTGTATGGTGTAGTCAATGAGCAGGAGTCTTATGTGGGTACTTGACGTGCTAACCCGGCTCCCCAGCCAAGAGGGTCAGAATAGAATGAGATGGAGGGTGCAGATGAGGCCTTGGGGCCTCCAACGAGAACTGCGTAGCTCTGCCTGTCCTGTCCTCACATTCAGCCTTCCTGACTCAACGCAGATGACTTCATATAGTACTAAGAGCTAAGACTTACGGAGTGGTCACTGCAGGTCCAGCCCCTTGTTCACTGTTTGCCTGTGTTGTCACTCCATGTACTCCTGTCATCGATCCTTTGAGGCAAATCCCATTAATACCACATTTCAGTTAAAGAAACTCATCCCCAGAGAAGTTACATGGGAGGGCCAGGGTCCAGGATCCTGACCTCTGCACTCTCGTGCTCATGGTCATCGCAAACCTCAGCTCCCTACCTAGGGAGCACTCACCAGCTCCTGGTCTATGAGAGAGAGGGGCTTCCTAGGTCCTGTATGTCTGTGAAGACCTGGAAAATGGTTCAGGAAAGAACCTATTAAGTTACTTATTTTTGTACCTGGGGCTATTCATCATTTTGTCTTTATGAGCCAGAAATGAAATGTAACCGCAAGCAATGTTTGAGAATGTTTGGAGCTAAACAAGTTTCCTTTGAAATGAGAAAAACCTATTGTTTTAAAGTGTCTCTTTTTGTGATGAGAAGACACTGAACTTGGAGAAGCAAGCCCTGGAAAGAAAGGATCTTCCCACTACATTTACCGGGTCCAGGCCAAGGACCAGCTAGTACAACCAGAGCAATAGTTAGAAACGGAATGGCTTGGGGTAGAATCTTTGCTGCATACACTCCCTAACATTTATATTAGCTAAGTGGGTTGGCTAGTCCAAGCCTCAGCTTGACCCTCTCTGAGAGAGAGATAGCCATGCCAGCCTCATGGAAGTCTGATGAAGGACTAAATGAGATAACCATTGCTCAGCACCCATTATTAGAACAAGCTGTGTAATGTGTAGAGTCTCATGCAAAGTGAAAATACAGACCTCCCCTGGTCCCCTGCCTTTACAAAGATCTACTGAAAATTTCAAGATAGCAAGAGCGGATCATTTAGTCAAACCCTGGGGCCCTTTTGAGTGCACAGCCTATGCAGCTGTACTGTGTGGATGCCCATGAGGCCGATCCTGAACATTATAGCCTTTCAACAGACATTCCTTCCTTCCCTGGCAAGTTTCCCTCACAAAAAGAACCTGTCTGCTCTCATTTTCCAGAGTGCCAGATGCTTAGAACCTCCCACTTAGATGTCTGAATCCAATGTTAGAGCCCTGGCCTGTGGCCCGGTTTCTGGCCCCCCCCCTCACCTCACTAGAAAAGCCATGAACATCTAACCATGAACATCTAACAATCTTCAAAGGGATCCCATAAAGATTCTGTGATGTCTTAGCTAAGAGGCTCTCTGTCCCCCAAGTTGTAGAATTACAACACTAACACAAGGGTGTACACCATTCTAGACATGCCGTACTCTCCCCATGAATAGTGATATAATATGGACTGGTTACAATGATACAAACAAAGACCTGTGTTTTCAGTGATGAGCCTTTACTCCATGACACTCACCAAATTTACGCACTAACGGGTACCAGGAATTCAGATCTCTAAGACATCTGCATGAACCTTTTTGCCCTGATGAAGTCATTCTTCCTGCCGTTGCCTCCGTTCGGACTGTCATGATTTGTAGGCGTTTGCAGGGGGCCTGAGTTGCAAGAGTTCCACTTAGCCAGTTGCCTGATCGACAGTCTGTTCCCCTCCCCACCTCCACGTTGTCTTGCTACGGTGCCCGTCTAACCCGCTGCTCTCTTGTGACAAAGCCATGGTAAATGCAAGCTGCTTGGCCTGGCAGGGGGAGTCGCCCATGAACTACCTCTTGTCTGCAGTCCCCTCTGCAGACTCGTCCTTTCTCTAGTCTGCCCTCCCTTCTCCCCTCATTCTTCATCATCCCCACTCCAGCACAGCCTTGCCTCATCATTTTACAGTTTTTGAAAAATGTCCCGTGTTTTAACTTGGCTAGTGCCTTCTCACTGGACCCTTGCCCTGCAGGGAACGGTGCCGCCACCCTGCCGGCACCCTCCATTAGGCCAATAAAGTCAACGTGCTTCCGTTCCCAGCCTGTCATGTCTGAGGCCTTCGCTGAGGCCTTGTCTGAGCTGGGACCTTTGTTTCACATCATGCTTCCGTTCTTCATAGTGGGTGCCATCCCGCAACAATCTGAGTATTGTTACCCTCCATCTCCGTCTGATGGTGTTAGGAAGTGGGGCCTTTGGGGTTGATTAGGTCGCGAGGGTGGAACCCTCATGAATCGGGTTGGTGCCCTTATAAAAGGCCAGAGGGGCACCTGGGTGGCTCAGTCAGTGAAGCCTCCAACTCTTGATTTTGGCTCAGGTCTTGATCTCTCGGTTGTAAGTTCGAGACCTGCGTCAGGCTCTGCAGTACAAGTGCTAAGCCTGCTTGGGATTCTCTCTGCACTGCCCCGACATGTTCTTTTTCCGTCTCTCTTTTTCTAAGTAAATAAATAAATAAACCTAAAACTTTTTTTTTCTTTTAAAGAAGAGACCAGAGAGCTAGCCTACTGTCTTTCCACCATGTGTGGACACAATAAGCAATTGGTGGTCCGCGACCCAGAAGAGGACTCACCGTAACCTGACCACACTGGTACTCTGGCCTCAGACTTGCAGCCTCCACAGCTGAGAGGCATGAATTCCTCTTGCTTTGCAGCCACCTGGGCTGTGGAACTTGTATAGCTGACCAAACGGCCTAGCACACCTTTGTTACAGCTTTCCCTTTATACATCGATTTCTCTCGTGAGATTGTGTGTGGCTGACGGTGGCGTTTTTTTTCCTAGTGCCATATTAATTAATCATGGTATCCACGCTGCCTGGAACCATTGTTGGCACGTAAGAAGTGCTTCACTACTTGATGACTGAGTCAAAGTGTTTGTTTGGCTGTTTCCGATGAAGCCCTGTATTGCTCCCTTGTTAGAATAGTCCTGAGACACTGCGGTAAACATTTTGCGTTTCTGTTTCAGCCTCCTAGTCACCTCTCCTTCCAAGTTCTCTCAGATCTCAGACCTCGTCATCCCCTTTGCTTTCTGTTTCTAGAATTGGTTAGGTAGGTTCTGTTTCTAGACATTGGTTAGGTATTGTTAGGATATTTGTCTTTTTTTCCTATTTGGAGAATCTCTTCTCATTCTCTATCTTGCAGAGATAGAGGGAGTGGCATTCTGGAGTTTTCTGCTGGGTTGATAAGGCAACATCTATTTGCATGGGAAGTGACCGGGGTGTCCTGTGGCAGCTTAATCCAGGAATGCAGGACTGGGGACTGGATGTCACTGAATACCTCTACTTTTAGCCCTTTCTATCACAGTTTCCTTGGGGAGATTGGGCCAGTGCAGGCATGACGGAGATAAATAAATAAGGAAAACAAGAGGTGAGTGCCTTCCTGGAGCAGTGAGCAAGAAAAGGCAAGGGGGAAGGAGCCGGAAGGACAGCCACCAGAGAATGCAGACAAGGCCAGAGACTTGCACACAACTCAGGAATCCTTGTGCTTGGTGTTGGAGTCAGTGGGACCCCTTGGGATGTGGAAGGAAGAAGTATTTTGCTCTCCCCATAGGCTCTGATAAGTGAATATCTCTCAACGCTAAAAGAGAAGTAGTCCAGTTGTTGGCTATTAGCTACTTGGCAAGATGGTCAAATGAATTCACATTTTCAGATGCATATTTAAGAATAGAAATGTAGTAAAAGCCATCTTAGTATAGAGAGCATCTCCCCCCCCCCCCCCCAACACCAGCATGTCTGAATGGAAAGAATCATGAACTGTGTATGTGAAGACTTGAGTTCAAGTTCTGGCTTGGTTTTTGACATGCTGTATGTGACCTTAGCCAAGTCATTCTACCCTTCGATCTCAAATTTAGCCTGTAAGAGACACAGGCAGATGGCACAAAAACAGACACATAGACCAATGGAATAGAATAGAGAACCCAGAACTGGGCCCACAAATGTATGGCCAATTAATTTTTGGCAAAGCAGGAAAGAGTATCTAATTGGAAAAAAGACTGCCTCTTTAGCAGGTGGTGCTGGGAGAACTGGACAGCAACATGCAGAAGAATGAAACTAGACCACTTTCTTACACCATACACAAAAATAAACTCAAAATGGATGAAAGACCTGAATGTGAGACAGAAAACCATCAAAACTCTCAAGGAGAAAGTAGGAAACAACCTCCTTGACCTCAACCGCAGCAATTTCCTACTGGACACATCCCCAAAGGCAAGGGAAATTAAAGCAAAAATGAACTATTGGGACCTCATCAAGATAAAAAGCTTCTGCACTTCAATCAAGAAAACTAATAGGCAGCCAAAAGAATGGGAAAAGATAGTTGCAAATGACATATCTGATAAAGGGCTAGTATCCAAAATCTACAAGGAAATCACTAACCTCCACACCTGAAAAACAAATAATTCCTGGTGAAAAGTGGGCAGAAGACATAAACCGATACTGCTCCAAAGAGGACATCCAGATGGCCTACAGGCACATGAAATGATGCTCAATATCACTCACTCATCAGGGAAATACAAATCAAAACCACACTGAGATACCACCTCACACCAGTCAGAGTGGCTCAAATGAACACATCAAGAGACTATAGATGCTGGCGAGGGTGTGGAGAAACGGACACCTGCGTACACTGTTGGTGGGAATGTAAACTGGTACAGCCGGTGCAGCCTCTCTGGAAAACAGTGTGGAGGTTCCTCAAAAAACTATCAATAAAACTCCCCTATGACCCAGCAATAGCACTGCTAGGGATTTATCCAAGGGATACAGAAGTGCTAACACAATAGGGGCACATGTACCCCAATGTTCATAGCAGCACTGTCAACAATAGCCAAATCATGGAAAGAGCCTAAATGTCCATCACCTGATGAATGGATCAAGAAGATGTGGTATATATATACAATGGAGTATTACATGGCAATGAGAAAGAATGAAATCTGGCCATTTGTAGGAAAGTGGATGGACCTCAAGGGTGTCATGGTAAGCGAAATAAGTCAGGCAGAGAAGGACAGATACCATATGTTTGCACTCATAGGTCTAACAGGAGAACAGGAGAAACCTAATGGAGGACCATGGGGGGACCAAGGGGGAAAGAGAGTTGGGGGGAGAGAGGGACACAAAACCTGAGAGACTATTGAATACTGAAAATGAGCAAAGGGTTGAAGGGGAAGGGGGAGGGGGGGAAAAGAGGTGGTGTTGATGGAAGAGGGCACTTGTGGGGAAGAGCACTGGGTGTTATATGGAAACCAATTTGACAATAAACTATATATATATTAAAAAAAGAGGCAGAGATAATATTTATACCTTAAAGCTGTCAAGGGAATCATGGGGTGCCATGGGTGGCTCAGTCAGTTAAGCATCGAACTCTTGATTTTGGCTCAGGTCCTGATCTCATGGTTCCTTCATGAGTTCAAGCCCCTCATTGGAGTCCGTGCTGATGGTACAGAGCCTACTTGGGATTCTCTCTCTCTGCCCTTCCTCTGCTTGTGATCTCTCTCTCTCTCTCTCTTTCTCTTTCTTCCTCTCTCTCTCCTTCAAAATACATAAATAATCTTAGAAAAAAGCTGTTAAGGGAATCAGATAAAGAAAGTAAGTGATAGGATATATAAAGAACCACATAAATGCTAGGAATAATGATTGTCGGAGTCTAGATTTGTATCCACTGGGCGGAAAAAGCTCCTATCACTTATGAGCTATGTGACTTGGGACAGTTTACTTAAACTTTGTGAGCCTCAGTTTTCTCACCTGTAAGATGGCAATAGTAGTAATAGCATCTACTTCATAGGTTTAAGTGAAATATGGCTTGTAAAGTGCTTTGCATGATGTCTGACACATGGGTGCTCAGTAAATGTTATCTATTAGTCTCGCAACAGGCAGCATTATTTTTCTCAAGTTGGAATTCATCTTACAATAATTGACTTTGTTTTTTGCCACAGATTGTAGAGCACTTGTGATGTTCAGGCCAGGCAGTCTGCTTTGTACAGGGGGAGGGCCAAAGCAAGGAAGTCATGATCCTTTCTTTCCTGTACCTTATAAGCTACTGAGAAAGGGTCCTCACATTATCATGGACGTGTTAGGTCATCTGCAGGCACGTTACAGGCTGCTATGGGATGGAATAACGGGGATCTGACCAAATCTGGGAACGAGGAGGAATTCATCAAGAAGCCGATATTTGAGTTGAATTGCAAAGGATGAGAATAAGTTGATTGTATGGAGGAAAGAATAAAAGCATTCTAGGCAAAGAGCCACATGTGCAAGGTTCTGGGAAAGACTGTCCCATTTGAGAGAGAGAGAGAGAGAGAGAGAGAGAGAGAGAAGGCCAGTGTCACTGGAGAGCAGGCATCGCATCACATGGGAGTGGGACAGTAGCAGGGCTCGAAGCAGCATGCTTTATAGACCAGGCCCGGGCTATGGCCTATTCTCTAAGAGCAGTCAAAGGGTTCCGGGCAGGGAAGTCACATGATGAATATTTAATCTTAGAATGATCATTTTTTCTGCCATGTGAGGCAGGTAACCCACATAAGCAATGCTGGTTGCTTAGACAAGTGTTAAATGTGGTCTGAAGACCCTAATATGGGGACCACCTGGGACTTGTGAGAAATGTAGATTACCAGGCCTCTCCCAGACCTGAGGTGGGGGTCCAGGGAGCCGTGCTTCCACAAGCCCTGTGGGAGATTCTGTTGCATACTAAAGTTTTTGAAGCCTTGGTTGAGTCTAAGATGTGGCTAAGAAAGATGCAAGAGTGAATAGCTTTAAAACATTTCAAAGGTTTAGCTACGGGAATTGACAGGGTTTGGTGATCTTTTGGGGTTGGGTGGTGGGGGAGTGAGAATGAAGGAAGTGTTAAAAATGACTCTAAAATGTGCGTTTACAATCGAATCCATCCAACTTGGCCTTTTATATTTTGTTGGGTGTATATGTTTTGAGATGAGAGGGAAGGGAAGGCTGGGGCATGGCTTTTAGTTCAGCGGTTTTTTTTTAATATTTACTAATCCTCAGAGTACTGATGATCAGCAGATCCTAGGACCATCATTACTAAAAATGACATCAAGTGAAAAAAGATTTTGTGGTTTGGAGCATCTCTACGGATGGGCACTATAACCATGGGGAACTGATTTCATCTATGATAAGGACAGCTATTTTTCAAATCTTTCCTTCCCAAGAATTCTTCAATTTTGAGTCCACTAAATTACCTTTTGAAACATCATGTTCCACTATTAAAAAAAAAAAGTGCTGTGTTTCAAAAATTATAGTAGGAGTCAAACAGCAAAAGAAATCTTGTTAACAATGCTACTAAGAAAAGGTACTATTAAAAGGGAAAACATTAAACTCCGAATGTATCTTGTGGTTTAAAAAAAATTCCCTTTTGCTGGAAGTTGTTTCACTGTGTATAATATCGCTAATGATTTAGAAAACTGCCCATTTCTCTCCCCCTGTAAAAGAGATTGCCAGAATAGAAGTTTCTCACTTATTTGAGCTCCTAGTTGCTTTGGCCTGACTCTGACCTAAGTCTCCATTTGACTCCTTTACCTCCTGATTTGCATGTGTTTTGCTTTTGATGTGCAGCTTGCAGAATTCCTACTCAGTCTCCTAATCCCCAAGGTAGCTTCTGTTAGTGGAATTGTAAGACATGCCTTGTCAGAGGTCCCTCCAAGGTCATTAAGCTTATTTTTCAGGTGAAGCATAATTAAGTATATTTTCATTATCAAAAGAGAAAGGAAATGGCTACCCTCTACTTAGGAAAGGTTGTCTAGTTCATCTTTTAGAATGTACCCAACCCAGATTGTACCTGGTTCTCATTCTAACAAAAAGTGCTTAAATACTCTGGTAATACAGAGTCTGGTCAAAACTCCCAGCGAATGAAGCCTTAACTCCTAGAACACAGCAATTTGTAGGCTTCTTTATAAAAGGTTGGCAAATTATGGACTGTGGATCATATATGGCAGGATGCCTGTTTTGTAAAGGGCATTTTATTGGGAAATGGCCATGCTCATTTTCTTATTACGGTTTATTACTGTTTGGGCACTCCAATCGCAGAGTAGAAGAGTTACGGCAGAGACTCTATGAACTGCAAAAATATTTAGTATCTGCCCCTTTACAAAAAAGTTTGTTGACTTCTGAAGATTAATGTCCCAAGTCTGTTAGTTGAATATCAGATTGGAGCCCTCTTTGGTTTAGAAGAATTCTGAATTGTCGTGTTTTAATTACATGTACTTTTGTTGTTGGCGGAGGAAAATGCCTATCACCGTGCGGAAACCAGTGAGAAAATGTTATGCATGAATTCACTTTTCACAGAACACTGTCTGTCTTGGGGCAGGCTTGCCAGTGGTAATACCTCATGGGAGCCTAAAGGGTAGGGCAGTGCTCACCGAGGCACTGGGGTTTGGCCTCAAGTTCTGATGAGGTACCAGCTTCATTTTAGGGGAGGAGCTGTACGTTGAGGAAGCGTCTAACTGTTTCTGTTTCAATGTGCCTGCCAAGTTGTGACTCAGGGCAATCTGGCACTGTGTTCATGAGTCTTCGCTAAGAGTCGAGTTTGCACAATGGAAGAAATGTTCAGTATGTTTGCTGTTGGCATGTTCTTGGAAAGTGCTAAAAAGACACCTAAAACTGCAACCATGTATTTATACACTGGAGAATTGTTGTGAGATCCTTAACCACTTCTTTTCCATTTCTCTTGCCTTGTTTCCACATTCTCATCTCAAAATTTCTGCTTTCTCCCATAGAACATATTTTCCATCATTTTTAACTTACTTGCCCAACCTTTTAAACACAGATTCCAATCTCAAATCTATTTCAAAACAAAACAAAAACCTTGATCAATGCTGAATTTGTTATGTGTCCTGGATTATTTTATCAATATCAATAACATATGCAAGTATAATTTTTTAATTTAAGGTATCAAAACTAGATTTTTCACTCATGTGATACTTATTCCTTTGGAGATTTCTTTTAATGTTTGGAGAAATGCACTGTGTTTTAGCACAAAGCCCATGAAACTAAAAGTCATGACTTGAGGTCTAGTCCCACCTCTTCCGACAATTAACATTAATCATTCTGAATGGTTTACTCAACCACTCAGAACTCAGGATTTTCAGCTTCTCAGTGAAGAGTTTCATGTCATCATCTAAAAGATCTTTCATTAACCTCGGCAATCTAAGCTGACTTATATTATAACTTAATACTGGCTTATATGTTCAAACAGATGCTGACTAATTCTCCATTTTCCAAAGTAATAGGTGTTTCCTTAATTTAAAAAGAAACATGAATGCCTTACATATATACATGCACAGAGATTTTTTTTATAACCAATACCCACCCTGTGCCAGCATCTTGCTTTAACAAATATTAATACTGAGCCACAGTTATGATTGATTATTTTTTAATAGTTAAAGAATGAAAGCATTACATATGCAAATAAAGTCCTTAATAACTAGTCAAAAAGAAGTATAAAATGCTCTTACACATTTTAGCCTCCTCAAGGCTCTTAACCATGAGATGTAACCATATATCCAGTATGCAGATGTGGTGCAAACAGGTGTAAAAATTATATCTGGGCATACTCAGTGAGTAACTGAAGAATCTAGGACTCAACCACATGCATGGTCATCTAAGTTCTGGATTCTTTCCATTATATATTGACTCTTTGTTTAAATATATCATTTTGTAGTTAAGGCTCCTCATAAGCAACACAGAATGAGTCTAGTTATCTTATGCAAAAATACTAATTTATTAAAAATATAATTATAACTTAGGGAACCAAAGAAAGTAATGAGCAACCAGCTTTTGAAAAAGGCAGGAAGCAATAGTGTTCTATAAGGTCTACTAGGTAGCAGGAATAACTGGAAAGGTTTTTCTGGCTTTCATTGTTACATGCATCTGCTTCCTCCAATTTTGATCTTGGGTCCCTCTGTTCATGATCAGAACTACCAGTAGAGAAAGCCCGAGTGGTCACTCTAGTGTGGAAGGTTTGCCCCGCCCTCCCGCAAGGGCAAGTCAGAGCCCGGGGTTTGATGGCTTTACCAGGGCTACATGCAGAGGGGTGTTTTGGTTTCTGGTGGAATATGGAGGTTTGGTGACAAGAGGAAGGGCATGGATGCTATTCTGCCAAAACTGTGAGATAATCTATGCAGCTAATTGTGGCAGCCATGAGAATGGGCATCTCATATGTCTGATTACAGGATAGTAATTGTCTGATGGCCCCAGCTGCTGTACTCTGAAATTGCTTCACTGGCTTGGCACAGAGGCCAAACTTTCTATGGGCAGCTTCCGTCCAATGACTGAGTGAAGCAGGGTGCTAACCCGTTCTGTTCCTGGGAGATCAGAACTGCCCTGCTGGGCGCCTTGGCTGGGTGAGTCCCCCATCACCTGGGTGAACTTTCCTTATGGCTGTGCGGCGGTCTAAGATACTATTGTCCACTTTTTCTTCCTTCCCTTTCTCCTTTGCTTGACCTGAGACGTGCATCATGGTCTTCTCAGCATTTGCTTCTAAGAGGATCTGCAACAGCACACGTATAGTCATTAATATTCAAAAGCAGTATTAACTAGCACTTTCATGAATAATTTCCTAAAAATATTATCCCCCTTTCCCCACATTCTTTATCCTTCTTTTGCTGTTGTCATTGTTCTTGTAGCATTTAAAATCTTCTAGTAAAGTATATGACTATTTATAATTATTTTTCTCTCCAAAGCAGAGGATAAGTTCTCTTGAGACCTAGGACAGAGACCTATTCAGTTTTGTTTTCCTTTGTGTTGTATCCAACACTTAAAACAGTTCTTAGCCATAGAAGGCACTCAATAAATATTTGTTGAATAAATGACTCTCTTTATTTCCAATTGCTTACAATGAAATCTCCAAACATTTTCTTTTAGGTCGTAAACTAAGTAAGCCTAGAGTCCCAGATCCCTTTACCCATGCTGAATACATGTAGACATTATGATTATTATTTTTTCTTTGTTCTTAGATTTTTAAAAAAAATTATTTATTATTGAAAGGCAGAGCATGAGCATGGGAGGGGCAGAGAGAAGGGGAGATACAGAATCCGAAGCAGGCTCCAAGCTGTGAACTTGTCAGCAAAGGGTCTGACCCAGGGCTCGAACCTACAAACTGCGAGGTCATGTCCTGAGCCAAAGTCGTATGCTTAACCCACTTAGCCACCCAGGTGCCCTGAATATTTTTGGTCCCAACAATCATTCCTGTTGCCCCAAAAAGACCATAGATTCCCCCAGCTAAAGCCTTGTGCAGTTAGAGTTCACTTGATCCTTGAATTCTCATTTAAAGCAAGTTCTTTTTCACTGAACAACAGCAAGTTTGAATAAATCTTAAATTGCTTTTCTTAAAGTCAGGTATCAAGGGAGTAAGTTTGCTTCAGTGTCTTGTTCTCAGAAGGAAGTAGCTTACAAGTAGCAATCAAGGAGCAAAGCCTTTTGGATCAGACATTTTTCTGCTCACTAACAATTATCCTTCACATTTGGCCTTTTTTCCCCAGAGGATCACTGAACAGAGCCATGACCCAGCGTTGATTTTGGCTGAGTGCTTAAGTGCTCTTTGTTTGTTCTAGTCTTGGAAGAGATGAGTCCAGGGGATGTCCTTGTGTGTCCTTCTTTGATGTCGTGGTACAGAGATGGCCATTTCTGAAGCCTCCTAAGAAAGCAGGAAACAACAACATTGGGACAATGTGTCAGGCAATGCTTTATGAGTGAGGGTGACTATGGTGCTACATACGTTAACAACTTAGGTCACTACCCTTAAAAACTTTAATCAGGAAGCTTTTATGAGTACATAGTCTTAGTCTCAACATGGGGACGGAAAGCAGCACCAGTGGTGGTTTTTGGATCCCAGATTTTTATTAGACACTGAAACACGTTGAAGAGTTACAGTCCTGTGTATCTTCAGGAAGGATGTGTTCCTGTCTTAAACAGAAGTAGCTGAATCTTGTTTCAAAGAGAGATTCAACTCCTTCCCTTGGCTGAGAGAGAAATGTGTTGATTACCCTAAGGCTTTATTTCATTTTTTTCTCTTGCAGTATGGCATTTAAGAAAGCATCTACACCATTATGTCCTAGAGCATGGGAAGAAAAATTAAATGGCAGTGAAACTCAATTCCTAAAACATGGCTTATAGAATAAGAGCATTCCCAGAATATTTTAGTAAAGCAAAATTAGAAAATCAAACTCATGCTTGTGTTTAAATTCTTCTCATTGGCACTTACGAGCTGTGTGATCCTGAAGAAAATACTGCGTATCTCAATGTCCACACTTGTAAAATGTAGTTCCGTTTGGTAAAATACTGGTCAGGTTGATCAGTGAGAAGTTTAGATTTAATACATGTAAACATGTGGCATAGCGTCTGACACATAATGGAAGTTTAATAAGTGACAGCGATCACTAGGCTCCTACTGGGTGCAGTACATTGTTTATAGCATCAGCACCCCTTTACCTCTGTTTCTCATTGGACTGTACCCATTTGACCTGGCGCCTCTACACCTGTCCCAACTGAACTTCTGTTTAACCATATGTGGAAAATCTTCTCAGTGCTAGGTAGTCATTATCTATGTTTATCGCCAGAAGCAGTTTGGTCTTCTTAAAGCAAGTAAGAACTCTACTGATCAATGATATAATCAATGGTTTGTTGAGCAAGGTTGGTACAACTATTGACAAAAGCACGTGTTGGGGATATTTTTTTAGATCTCAAGTTTCCAAGCTCCTCTTTTTCCTAATGATTAGAGATTTCCTAAAGAGAGCTATACATACCCCTGGGAAAGGAATAAGGTTTTTATTTAAGGAGAAAAGGAACTTGGAACAAAATGGAAAGGGGGAAAAAAACTTGGCTCATTCAGGTCAGTTAAGGATTGCTTAATTTGATATCTACCCTCCCTTCATTTCTCTCTCTCTCCTCTTTTTCTTCTGCCACCCCCTCACTTTTTCAGCTATCCTTGGGATGTCTGTTAAAACTTTTTATTTTAATGTTTGTTTATTGTTGAGAGTTAGTAAGCACAAGCAGAGGAGGAGCAGAGAGGGAGAGACGGATAGAATCGGAAGCAGGCTCCAGGCTCCAAGCTGTCAGCACAGAGCCCAACGCAGGGCTCAAACCCACAAACCGTGAGATTGTGACCTGAGCAGAAGTCGGACTCAAACGACTGAGCCGCCCAGGCGTCCCATCTGTTAAAACTTAAATCATGTGACTATGTAAAAAGTGCTCTCCCCAGAAATAAGATCTCGTCACTTACTGTCCAGTTGCGACCTTCTTTCATTTCTTACTGCAAGTCTCTAGCGCTGCCAGAATCCCACTGTATATACCTCTATACGCTTAATGCTAGAAAAACTGCAAATAAGGATCCTGAGAAGAAAGGAAGAAAAAAGCAAGTATAATTCCACAATCCACCACTATTAATATTTGGTATGTATTCTGCCAGTCTTTTTTTTAACCATACAGAAATACATTGAAAACACTTTTTTGAGATCTTCCTTTTTCATTAAATATTGAAGTGAAAGGCACCTTTTAGCTACTGCCCGGCTCACGGGGGTCTCCAGCTAGTTTTATTCATCTCCTATCAACTCCACTCTACCCTCAGCTCTTACATGAGGTGTCAGAGCCCCAGTGCCCTTTACTTTGGGTCACTAAGATCCTGGGGCATGTGAAGGGTGTCCACACAGGCAGATCCAATGGGACACGACAAAGACTTGAAACATGTTTGGGCTGCGTTAGAGATGGATGACCCTCAGAGGATTGTGCCTCGTAGGTAGGGTAGAGCCTCTACCAGGTATTTCACCAACAAATCCTTGCTTTCATCCTTGGTATAGAACAGATGCCAAGAGAGCTGGTGAGTGTGCTGTCAGGCTTGTCCCCCAGGCAGCTCTGGGTACTTCAGGGGACTTCCTTTTTAATATGACCCTTCCTTGCGTTCACCTCTTCACACTATCCATCCCATCCCTGGTTTTTTTTCCCCTAGTCCCTTGAAAATAGATCTTCCATATTGGTAAAGAATCTGGAATGTTATGCTAATATTTTAAGCAAGCAGTGGAAAGCCATTGGGGGTTTTCGATCGGTACCCTACATTTTCACAGCTTCTTGAAAGCAGCCTGGGAGGAGACCTGAAGCCAGGAAGAACCCTTTTGAAGAGTGGGTGAGAGATGATTAAGGCCAGAACAAGGCAGTAGCAAGTGTGGTAATGAGGAAGGGCAGCTAAGAGTTCAATGATAGGGTTGGTACTCCCATTACTGCTGCACCTGTTCTGCTACATAAACAAGTGTCCCATCAGCCAGCACCCTCAGCAGTAGCCTTGTTCACACACCTGCAGCCCCTTTCCCACCCCCACCGCAGTATATGTACCCCCCGGATGAACTTCTTCCTTCCTTCCTTCCTTCTTTTCTTTTCTTTCTTTCTTCCTTTCTTCCTTCCTTCCTTCCTTCCTTCCTTCCTTCCTTCCTTCCTTCCTTCCTTCCTTCCTTTCTTTCTTTCTTTCTTTCTTTCTCTCTCTCTCTCTTTCTTTCTTTCCTTTCATTCTTTCCTTCCTTTTTTTTTTTTTTTTGCTAGTCAAATTCTGTTTAGTTAAATACAGTGCAATATTGGTTTCAGGAGTCGAAACCAGTGATTCATCACTTACATTCATCACTCTGTGCTCATCATAACAAATGCCTTCCTTTTTAAAAAGAATATTTATTTTTTGAAGAGGGGAGGGGCAGAGAGAGGGAGAGAGAATTTTTTAAATGTTTTTATGTATTTTCAAGAGAGAGAAAGAGAGAGGGAAAGAGACAACGCATGAGCAGGGGATGGGTAGAGAGAGAGAGAGAGATGAAGGAGGCTTGAGGCTCTGAGCTGTCAGTACTGAGCCCGATGCAAGGCCCTAACTCACGAACTGTGCGGCTGTGACCTGAGTCACAGTCATACTCTCAACGGAGCCGCCCAGGTGCTCCAGCCCTCCTTAATACCCATCACCCAGCTAGCCCATCCCGCACCCACCTCCCTCCAACAACTCATTCTCTCTATCATTAAGGGTTTCCTGTGCTTTGTTTCCTTCTCCCCTCTTCCCCCCCATATGTTAATCTCTTTTGTTTCTTAAATTGCACATATGAGTAAAACCATATGGTATTTGTCTTTCTCTAATTGACTTATTTTGCTTGGCATAATGCATTCTAACTCCATACACATCGTTGCAAATGGGAAGATTTTAATATTCCATCATGCACCCATGTGTATGTGTGTGTGAGTGTGTGTGTGTGTGTGTGTGTGTGTGTGTGTGTGTGTGTACCACATCTTCTTTATCCATTCATCACTCAGTGGACATTTGGGCTCTCTCCATAGTTTGGGTATTGCTGATAATGCTGCTATAAACATTGTATAGCAGCAATCTATATCTGTGTTTTTCAAATACAGATCTGTATTTTTGTATCCGTTGGGTTAATACCTAGTAGTGCAACAGCTGGATCGTAGGGTAGCTCTACTTTTATTATTTTGAAGAACCTCCATACTGTTTGCATTCCCACCAGCAGTGCAAGAGGGTTCCCCTTTCTCTGCATCCTCACCAACACCTGTTGTTTCTTGTGTTGTTAATTTTAGCCATTCTGACACCTGAGAGGTGGTATCTCCTTGTGGTTTTGATTAGTATTTCCCTGCTGATGAGTGACGTTGAGTGTCTTTCCTGTATCTGTTAACCATATGTATGTCTTCTTTGAAAAAGTGTCTGTTCATGTATTCTGCTCATTACTTAATTGGGTGTTTGTTTTTTGGATGTTGAGGCTGAAAGCTTCTTTATAGATTTTGGATAGTAACCCTTTATCAGATATGTCATTTGCAAATATATCTTCTTCTATTCCATCAGTTGCCTTTTGCTTTTGATGATGGTTTCCTTCGCTGTGCAGAAGCTTTTTATCTTGATGAAGTCCCAATAGTTCACTTTTGCTTTTGTTTCCCTTGCCTCTGCCGATGTGTTTAGTAAGAAGTTGCTGTGGCCAAGGTCAAGGAAATTGCTTCCCATGTTCTCCTCTAGGGTTTTGATGGTTTCTGGGCTCATATTTAGGTCTTTTACCCCCTGGACTAATTTCTGAAAAAGTGCCAAACTTGTCACCCCATCAATGAGTAAGTAACACTGAGACTGGATGTAGGAATAAGACTCAACAGATTTAATGTGAAATATGAGGAGCACCTGAAAATGTTTAGGTCACATGATATTGATGCTGTTAACACTTAATACATTATAATATTACAGTAATAATTTAAAAAACTAAAAATGACACATATTTATCATTAAAAACCCAATCAAAATCCTGCTTGATATAAGAAATGTGAGGATATGCACAGTGTCCATATCCCACTTTCTGCTCCTGACTCACATTGGAAAAGGCAGCCTGCAAGCTCATCATGACAGCATAGACATTAGAGAGAAGGAAACAACTCACAACTCAATTTGCTTTGAACCTTGGATTCATACCGCAAACCTTATCATTAGCTTTTACTTATTGCCAAATATAATCTCTTGCGGGTATGTAGAAAGCATATAAATCTTCTTACAGTTGTAAATACCAGCAAGTCAAATTCTCTAATACCCTTGTCTCCTTGTCTCCCAAAGAAGAAAAAGGAAGTACCAAAATGGAGCCATGGGACATTCCACCGGATTTAAGCTCTGTGTAATTATTTATGCAACTCCAAAAATACATTTTACCATATAGGGTATAAACCCTCTTGTTTCCCCACGAATTGTATTTATCCATGGAAATCAGAGGTGTTATTAACTTGAATCCTGGCAGAGCCTCATCTGTTTTAACACTCACCAACCCACATGATAATTACTGCTGCTATACACAGAAGAACTTAAAATTGACACAGGATTTCTGCCCTCTAACCTGTTTTTAAGAATCCTTCCCATCTCTGGATTTTAGGCTGAAGGATGTGCTGCCTCCACCTTCACCCTAAGAGAGATTTATTGCACCGGGCCTGAATTACTGCTGACTGATAGATGGTGCATGGTCATTACTGTGTCCATGGGTAAATGAGGAAAAGGCCAACCTTGGGGAATACCTTTGAATTATTATAGTCACGTAAGGATAGAGATTTTGTCAGAGAGCTAGGGCAGAAGTCCTGGTAGAGAGACTCAGGAAAGCAAGGAAGGGATGAATAAGTGAGCAAAGTAAGTGTGAAGGGTCTTGCTTTGAACCTGCTTGGAAAGGTTTCGCATCTATCCTCTTTTTCTGGAAGAAGCAGGTGGCAAATGTTTTGCTTTCTAACACGAGAGGTAGCTAACGTCATATTTATTTATTTTTTTATATTTCCCCCTCCCATGTTACTTCTTCATTTTTTTACATGTTCATTTTTGAGAGAGAGCGCGTGCAAGCAGGTTGTGGGTAGAGAGAAGCGGGGACAGAGGATCTGAAGCAAGCTCTGTGCTGACAGCAGAGAGCCTGTTGCGGGGCTCAAACTCATAAACCATGAGATCATGGCTTGAGCCAAAGTCAGATGCTTGATCGACTGAGCCACTCAGGCGCCCCAGCTAACATCACATTTATAAGGCAGTCGGTGTGGATAAACTTGAAGGAGCAATTGAAAGAAGAAAGGAAGAAGGGAAGGAGGAAAGAAATGAGCATATATCTTTCTTATACTGTTTCCCTCCTATAGGCATACCTTCTTCTACTGTGCTTTACTTTATTGTGCTTTGCAGATAATTATGTTTTTTACAAATTGAAAGTTTGTAGCCACCCTGCATAGTGCAATATTGAAGCTGTTTTCCCAACATTTGGTCACTCGGTGTCTGTGTATCACATTTTGGTAATTCTCCCGCTATCTCTGACTTTTTCATTATTATTATAGTTGTTATGATGATCTGTGATCAATGAGCTTTGTTATTACTATTGTTATTGTTTTGGGGCAGCACCAACGGTGTCCATAGAAGATAGCAAACTTCAATCAATCAATGTGTGTATTTTGACTGGCTCTTCCCTATCTCGCTCTCATTCCTTGGGCCCTTCTATTCCCTGAAACACAGCAATATTGAAATTAGGCCACTTAACCCTTCAGTGGCCTCCAAGTGTTCACTTGAAAGGAAAAGTTGCACATCTCTCACTTTCAATCAAAAGCTAGAAATGGTTAAGCTGAGTGAGGAAGGCGTGTCAAACGTCAAAATAGGCCAAAAGCTAGGCCTCTTGTGCCAAATAGCCAAGATGGGAATGCAGAGAAGTTCTTCAAGAAAATTAAAAGCACTGCTCCAGTGAACACAAGAATGATGGGAAAGAGAAACAGCCTCATTGCTGATATAGAGAAAGTTTGAGTGGTCTCGATAGAAGATCACACCAACCACAACATTCCCTTAAGCCAAAATCTAAACAAGAGCAAGTCCTTAACTCTCTTCAATTCTATGAAGGCTGAGAGGTGAGGAAACTGAAGAAGAAGAGTTTGAAGCCCACAGAGGTTGGTTCATGAGGGGTAAGGAGAGAAGCCACCACCAGAATACGAAAGTGGGAAGTGAAGTGGCAGGTGCTGATGGAGAAGCTGCAGCCAGTGACCCAGAGGATGTAGTTGACAACGTGAATGAAGGTGGCTGCACTAAATGGCACATTTTCAATGTAGAAGATGCAACATTCCATTGCAAAAAGATGCCATCTAGGATTTTCAGAGCTGGCGAGGAAAAGTCAATGGTTGGTTTCTGAGCTTCAAAAGATAGACTGACTCTCTTCTTAGGGGTTAAGGTAGCAGGTGACTTTTAGTTGAAGCCAGGGCTCTTCGACCATTTCAAAAATCTTCAGGGTCTTAAGAATTACGCTAGATCTACTCTGCCTGCGCTCTATACATGGGACAACAAAGCCTGGATGATAGCACATCTGTTTACAACATGGCTTACTGAATATTTTAATTTAAATGCACGGTCGATACTTACAGAAAAAGGATTCCTTTCAAAATATTACTGGTCATTAGTAATGCAGCTGATCATCTAAGAGCTCTGATGGAGGTGTACAATGAGATTAATGTTTTCATGCTTGCTAACAAAATATCCCTTCTGCAGCCCAAGCGTCAAGGAGTAATTTTGACTTTCAAGTGTTATTATTTAAGAAACACATTTTAGGGGCACCTGGGTGGCTTAGTCGATTGAGCGTCTGACTTTGGCTCAGGTCATGATCTCACTGCTGCTGGGTTTGAGCCCCGCATCGGGCTCTGTGCTGACATCTCAGAGGCTGGAGCCTGCTTTGGATTCTGTGTCTCCTTCTCTCTCTGCCTCTCCCCTGCTCATGTTCTCTCTCTCTCTCAAAAATAAATAAACATTTAAAATAACACATTTTATAAGGCTGTAGCTGCCATAGAGAGTGATTCCTCCTATGTACTTGGGAAATGTAAATTGAAAACCTCCTGGAAAGAATTCACCATTCTAGATGCCTTTAAGAACATTTGTGATTCATGAAAGAGCTCAAAATATCACTATTTTAATAAGTTTTTTAAATGTTTATTTAATTTTTAGAGAGAGGCAGAGTGCAAGTTGGAAATGGGCAGAGAGACGGGGAGACACAGAATTGGAAGCAGATTCCAGGCTCTGAGATGTCGCACAGAGCTCGACATGGGCTCGACCTCACCAGCTGTGAGATGATGACCTGAGCTGAAGTCAGACACTTAACTGACTAAGCCAGTCAGGCACCCCCAAAATATCACTATTAACAGGAGTTTGGAGGAAGTTGATTCCAGTCCTCATGGATGCCTTTCACAGGTTCCAGACTTCAACGGGGGAAGTCCCTGCAGATATGTAGAAACAGCAAGAGATCTAGAATGACAAGTGGAGCCTGAAGCTGTGCCTGAACTGCTGCAATCTCATGATAAAACTTGAACAGATGAGGACTTGCTTCTTAGGATGAGCAAAGAAAGTGTTTCTTGAGATGAATCTACTCGTGGTGCAGGTGCTGGGAATATTGTTGAAATACCAACAAAAGGCTTAGAATATCACATACACTTAGTCGATAAAGCAGTAATAAGGCTTGAGAGGACTGGCTCCAATTCTGAAAGAAGTTCTGCAGGTAAAGTGCCATCAAACAGCATCACATGCTACAGGGAAATTGTTCGTGGAAGGAAGAGTCAATCGATGTGGCAGGTCTCATTGTTTTCTTATTTTAAGAAATGGCCACAGCCACTCCACCTCTCAGCAACCACCCTCCCTGGTCAGTCAGCAGCCATCAACATCAAGGCAGGACCCTCCAGCAAAAGGATTCCAACCCAGTGAGCCTTTGGATGATGGGTAGCATGTTTTAAAGAAATTAAGTATTTTTAACTAAAGCAAGTACTTTGCGTTTTCAGACATAATGCTATTGCACACTTCATAGACCACTGTATAGTGTATACATGACTTTTATATGCACTGGGAACAAAAAAAATTTATTTAACCCACTTTATTGTGATATTTACTTTTTTGGGGGTGGTCCAGAACCACACCTGTGGTATCTCTGGGATACACCGCTACACATTTGTTGATCATACATGTGATGGTAGACGTCAGCCTAGTACATGCCCAGTTACTACAAATCTGAATTTAAAGAGGCCCATGTTAATGGACTTCTACTGAATTTATAAAATGGCAAAGATTACATCTCACTTAAAAGACAAATCTCAGAGTGTTCTTTCAACTCTCCCAAAACACGATGTAAAATGACTGCTGTGCTGATTTGAGAACAGTGGCATGTTGGCGGCTATTTGCCTGGCTCTCACCTGCTCTGCTTTTGCCTCTCTCTAAAATACTTCGGTGCACCTGTGCAAAGGCTCTGCGGAGACAAAAATGATGCTTGTCTGAGTGCACAGATACAATGTATTTTCAGGAACATTAATAGCCTCTGTTCTGATTTGGGTGATGTTTTTGCAAGTTAATTGAGAGATGCTTTAAAATGTGATCCAACATATCAGATTCATACCGTTGGCCATGTCCCCACTATTAGTATGTCTAGGGTTTGGTTGACAGCTTGCCCTGATGATTCTTTTTGTTCCTGCCATAGCAACAGCATTAGTGAACATTGCTCCCAAATGGAAATGGTGGCTCATAGAAAAAAGTTGAATTAAGAGCCATCCTTGGATGATGGGAATAGTAGTGTTTGGCCAGGACTTTGGCTCATTGATGAGGTTTCCCCATTAGTCATAGATAATAGAGTTGACTTATTGTCTCATGACTTTTGGGTTACTCTTTGCATCACTGGAGTGAAGGATATGAGAATAATACAATTGAGGGAACCAAGTTAATTGGAGAAGAGAAGTTAATTGGTTCTCCCATGGTCCAGAGCTAGTTAATGTTGGGGCTATGGTTAGATCCCGGTCTCCGGGAGCCTGGTGATGTGGTATTGAAGTAGGATTGCCATGGCATAGCATTCCCATAGGTATTTGGGAAGATGAATGAAAGGAAACCATAGGTCTGAGTCAGGACAAAGAAGAGCGCATGATTTATGATGCTGAAGCTATTTAGGAGGATGCGTTGGGACAGGCACATATTCCATGTATGTTTATATAGTGGAAGCACATTGTACACACGTTTATTGCATGCATATAACCACACTTTTCAAAAAGTACAGTAGCAGCTAAAATAAAATGTGATCTTTTTGTTGAATGGCCCCTGTATCAACTCCTTCATCTGTGATAGATTCCAAGGCTGGATGGATACATCAGCACATCAGCTGTGTTGGAAATTTTCAGATCTAATACAGTATATACAAAACAACTTAAAACATCAAGGGTATTTCTGCCTGCCTGCTATTTTGTCTTATACCTAACTTTGAGATCAACTCCCAAATAAGATGGAAATTCACAGTATTAAGGGATCTTTTTGGTCATCAAAAGAAAAATGACAGAAAAGTAGGTGTGAATAGATTAAGAGTTTTGTTTTCAAGCAATAACTTTTTTGCCACTTTTAATTTGTTTTGCCCAGGAATGTTTTTTTAGGAGGAAATATAGTATGAGAACTTTAATATATCCTTAAAACTTGTATTTTAATGTATATGTATGTAAATATATAAACATGTCAAAATATGAGCCTTAGGTTTGAACTTGAAGCTGCTAATGATATTGCTCAGGGTTTTCTTGCTAGAAAAATAGAATCAACTCATCGCTTTTAAAATATGCTTTTAGAATAAGATATACCTTCTGAAAAATACACATGCATACGTGGAGTTTGATGGATTTGCAAAAACTGAACACTCCAATGGAAGCAACAGAAAGATCATAAAGCAAAACTTGACCAGCATCTCAGAACTTCCAGACCTGTGTCACCTTCTTTTTTTAAAACAAAATTTGTAATGTTTATTTTTGAAGGGAGGGACAGAGAGAGAGAGAGACACAGAAGCTGGCTCTAGGCTTTGAGCTGTCAGCCCAGAGCCCGACACGAGGCTCTAACTCACGAACTGCGAGATCATGACCCGAGCCCAAGCCGGACTCCAATCGACCGTGCCACCCAGGCACCCCACCTGTGTCCCCTTCTTTCTAATCATGATCTCCCAGACTGCCACCCTGACTTTTAACACTGTAGATGAGTGTTGCCTGTTTTTGTACTTAATAGAAATGCATTCTACTCATTTGTAACTGGCTGCTTCTGCTCAGTATTATGTTAGGGATATTCATCCATTTGGTTGTTGGTCACTGTAAAACACTATTCACATTGCTGCATAATGTTGTATTGTGGGCATATATCTTAATACTGCTGTACGGTTTTTACAGTATATGTACTAATTTGCAACCAGCCAGCAACCTAAGAGAGTTTAAGTGACGATGCATTTCCCCCAAAACTTGGCATTTTTCATCTTCTTTTACTTTAGCCATTCTGGTGGTCAATCATTGATTTCTGAATTGACTAAATAAACCTCTAGCAGTCTCATACCAAACAAAGGTCTTTATTTAGCAAGCCGTGTGTGTTGGGGGTGGGAAGGGGCAATGTTTCATAAAGTGGAATGCTTCAACATCAACAAGTTCAAAAAAGAAATAGTTTGAATTACATAAACAGAAATATCTCAGCACAGACAAGTGGTTTTGTTTAAAATACCGCCTTATTTGCAAAGAAAGCATTTCATTTGCGAATGAAGAGATATGCATATGGACTAGACATTTATGGAATCTGAAAACTGACATTTTTAAGATTTTGGAGGGGAGGTGTGGGATAGAAGAAAACAGTAAGGACTTTATTAACCACACCACTAATGATTGAGATTTTCATAGAAAAAACATGAGGCAGTGGTTGATTTCTATCTTTATTACTGTTGCAGGCTCTCCATTTTGGTGCCTCTTGGATATTGTTCCTATAAAGAATGAGAAAGGAGATGTGGTACTTTTTCTGGCCTCATTCAAAGATATAACAGACACAAAAGTGAAGATTACTCCAGAAGATAAAAAAGAAGGTTGGTACTGTTTTCAGAAAACACTGACAGATGGAGGAACATTTTGAAATTGTTTACTCAAAAACTCTGGGAGGAGAAAAATGGTCTTTTTAATAACAGCAACTGATACATATTCATAACTGGTAGCAGTCAGTGCTTGGTGCCTATTCCAAAATCACAGAGACTCACATGAATTTACATCCTCTTCTTTGTAATAAAGACTCATTTGACAGGAACCAGAAGTTCATATTCCTATGCAAATAAGATAAAGATGGGCGAGCAGTTTGCCAGAATATAAAGATTCACGCCACCTTGTTTTATTAGAGAAAAAAAAATCAATAGCAATGAGTGAAGTTAAAATGATGTGATTTTAACTTCTAATCTAAAGTGCAGTAGCTCAAAACGTAGAAGTGAAAATTTCACCTGCAAAATGAAGAATCCAATGTTTTGTGGTTGCTAGAGTGGATGCTTGCAAACAAATGTTTTTCTGTATCTTGTTGTATGTAACACCATCGTGATTTGTTTTAAGGCACAGATAAGCTTTTCAATGATCTTTAAAGGATTCTAAGATTTTATGTTGCTTTCCTTTTACCGTCTTGTTTATGCTTGTTAAGAAATTCCTTGAAAATCATGCAAGTTGACAACAACTGGCACTGAACCAAATGCTGATATTATTTCATTTACACAGAGCTGGGATTACGTACTTTGGTGGCCAGAGGAAAAACAATTGTCATTGCAAGGGACTTCCTATGGATGAAGTTCTTTATTAGAACAACTATTCAATAATGAGGTCTTTCTCAGAATGAACTTTTATTCCAACTCTTTTAAAACACATATGTGAGCATTTTAAATATATAATGTCTCTTGAAATGACAACCCAAATGGAGAACTATCATGGTGTGGTGGCCTCCTCCTCCACTTCCATCACGTGAAATGTTTGCAGATGCACAACTATTTTCCTATGTATTTGCATGACTAAATAGTGCTGCGTATTTCACATACACAGGGAAAGAGCAGTCTTCCAATGAAAGATACTTAGATATTGGAGCAAGTGTAATACCTGTCAAGTGAGAGAAAGAAAAATGTGGGAGTTGGTGTGCATAGATTTTGTTTTTAGCGTTTTTTGCTTTTTCTGTATTATACAAAAGAGAAGGGGAGTATGAAGTATATTTGCTCACAACACTTGTGACACCAAACATGTGAGTTTTCTCCCTAGCAGGAACCAGTTCTACAACTTTCTGGACACCGACTGGGTGTCCTATCATTTCATTGAGCTCTATCACAACTCCAGAGTTAAGGTCAGTCTCCACACATTTATGGGCTCATTCCCACGAGACTACCCTCACTTCAGATGTCTGTCACAAATATTGGATGCCCAGGGGACCTGTACACGCCTGTCCAATTTGGCTGTAAAGTTTCTCAACGTTCCCCCTTTTCAGATTTGATCATTTGTTAGAATAGCTCACAGCACTCAGGGAGACACTTCACTTCTATGATTACAAAGACACAATTCAGGAAGAGCAAAATGGAAGAGGGGCATGGGGCAGGGCATAGGGAGGAGGGGTGAGGAGTGGCCATGCTCTCTCTGTGTGTGCCATGCCCTGAGCACCCCAGTGTGTTAACCAACTCAGAAGCTCTTCACACCCCATTGTTCAGGGGGTTTTATGGAGGTTTAGGTAGACATGATTGATTACGTCGTTGGCCATTGGTGATTAACTCAGCGTCCAGTCCCATTCGTCTCCCGGAACGTAAGGGGTGGGGTGAAATTTCCAACTCTCTGATCTTGCCTGGGTCTTTCACCACTGGAGCTATGTAGGGACCCCCAGCCACCAATCAATCATTAGCATATAAAAAACACTCATTACTCCAGAGATTACAAGGGTTTTAGAGTTGTTTGCCAGAGACAGGAGATAAAAACCAAATATCTGTATTTTTATTATGCCACAGTATGGGTTATTTGAGTAAAATTCTTATTCACATATTAATTATATATGTGTGTATATTATATACTTCATATGTGTGTAGATTGAAGTATAAAACTAAAACATAAATATGATCACTTTTTTTTTTTTTTTTGCTTTGAAGGGAGCAATTTAATCAACCTGACTTGCTTTGAGCATAAGAATCATGTGTCCTGGTTTTATAAACTTTAACTCGTCACCTTTGTCTTAGGCCTGTCATGTCTGTAGAGAGGGGAGAAATCCTGTCTTGGAAGATTGAAATTGACAGAAGGAGCAAAACATACTTACTCATCCGGGGTTTGAAGGAGCTCAGTTAAAACAGTCCTTTTTCCACCCAAGTGCTGGGCCAACTGGGAAGGAAATCAGAACCAGGCAGATCGGAGGTCAGCATATCGCCTTGACTTCTGATAAAACTGATAACAGAGAATGTGACATCCATTCCCAGCAAGTGGGCTTCCTCTTTGTGAGCTCCAGATGTAGGCAAAGTCCCCCCTGGATCACAAATGGAGCTGTAAAAAGGCAAAGGCAGAGCTCCCCACATAATTTCAAGCTGGGAGGACCCCTCCCTAAAGATAGTTGCGTCTTAAAGAGGAAGGGGCCTCCCTGTGCACACCTATGTGTCCTTCCGAACTCAATCCCAATTAAAGCCCTCCTCTTCCCCTGGGAAGAGGTGACTGAAGGGCAGAGGAAGGCCAAGTGCATTACACTAACAGAAGTGCCTGCACGTGAAAGACTGCACCTGACATGTGAGGGGTGGAGGGCATGAATTTGAATACTCTGGAACCAGTAACAATTTTACTAATCTAAATTTCCATCTTAAAGATGAGTTTTATATTTAAGTAAATATGCTCATCTCTCTCAGTAATAGACCAATTTTCCTTAGGGGATATGTACGATCATGTTCTATCTCTTGCAAAGTTTAAAGCAGAAAATATCAGTGAAACACATTAACATTAATTATGTAATGCCAAATATGATTTAGGAATTTTGAAATATGTTATAGCAAATCCCAAATTTTTTATAGTGTTATAACTTTTTCCTCAAGTGATTATTACTTCATAGGAAAGTTATGTATTAGTTCTAAATATGTACTGAACACTCAACACTTTTTTCTGTTAATACCTTGTTATAAATGTCCCGTAAAAGTATGTAGTATTTTTATAGAGGCCAACTAACTATTGTAAGCCAACACAGTTATAAAATGGTCATAAAAAATAGATATGTATTTCTTTCTTTCTTTCTATTTTTACCTGCACTTAATAGAGGAAAATACATTAAAATTCATCAGTTAATGGCATGTGTTGTAAGAAAGGCACATCTTAGCATATGGTAGTTTTAGAACTTTGAGATAAGTGTTTAACAGTCATTAAAGTGTCACTGTGGAGCCGGAGCAATATTGTATCATCCACTAGAAAACTGAGTGAGCCTGTCGCCTGACTTGACCCAATACTGCATCCATACGAATGTATCACTGAAGTTCACCGAGTTGTAGAAATAAGATTTGTGTTCATTAAATTAATTTCCTACCAAGGCTCAGATGATGGACTTTATAAGAGGTATATGTGCTCTTCGATTTTTAAAAACTACCTTAATCATTAATATCTATATTGTTTGGGGTTTTATGTGAAAGGAGGTAAAACATATTTTATAGAAAAGACTAGAAAGGTATGGGATACAATAAACAGCATTGATGGGAGATTAGCATAAAATGCAATGTTCTGTTTGTGCACTCAGCCTGCGATCTGGGGTGTAGGGGTGGGAGTTGGGGAGCCAGAAGAGAGGGAAGGAAAAGGAGGGAGAGAGAGTGTGAGGGACATTAGCAGAAATCTAGAGATTTTTACCACCAAATTCCCTCTTTTTTTTTTTTGACACATTTTACTTCCATTCAAAAAATTGTGTGTAAACCACTAACTTCTATTTACGTCTAACATTCCTGCGTGCATTACTGATCTTTCACTATCAGTAAGGAATACTTCCATACAGTTTAAAAGTGAATTAATAGTGGATTAAGTAGTTCAGCAAATACTTATGAGTACCCACTCTGCCTTCAGATTTGAACGATTGTTTGGGGATGTCAAACTGGAAACAGCAAACATTGGATCATCTATCCTTTAGCTCAAACCCCAGCTCTACCACGTGTCTAGTAGACACTAACACTTATCTTGTCAGAGACTGTTTTCTCTTCTATAAAACGGGGCAATACTACAGGTCTACATTTGATTCAGATTGTCAAATGACAAAAACATACAATTTCATAATGAGTTTGAGGCCGTTTATTCCAGGGAGAACACTCCGTGGGTTGAGAGTACACAGTGCCTCATGAGCGGTGGAGTGCTGTTCCTCAGGGATTTTGAGCAAGTTTTATAGAGAGAAGAGGCAACATGGAAACAGGGCCTCATGGCCTAGGAGGTAGGGGATTTCCGTATGAGGCTAGCAAGGTCCCACTCTTTAGTGTAAGGCAAGCTAGCTAAAGCTGATTTGGAGGACTGTGCGTAGTGTTTGTTAGGGTTTCTTGACAGGTATTTCCCATAAGTGCAGGCTGATGTAGATGTACATGTCAGGCCACTGGGTCCCATTTTGTGAGTCGCAGTATACAAATCAATTTTACCAAGGTCTATAAGAAATAATATATACAAATCACATGGGACAGAGCATATGGAATGAGCTTAGTAAAAGATAGTTGTGGCCATTGCAACATTCTCTCTGTTTTATTTTAATAGCTAGCAGCCATTGAGTCTCTACTTCATACTAACAGAAATTGCCTGTATTTCTTATTATAACCATATGAGTTAGGTATTATTCCTATTTACCAGTGAATTTAAGTAACCTGATAAGTTGACATAGTAAAAAAAATCTTAGTAGAACTAAGATTAACATTCATATAATCAAACTCAAGAGTATACATTCTTTTATTTGGAGTACTTTTTCCTCTCCCAAGAGCTTGTGATCTTATGAAGGACATAGATCCAGTATTTGTGATATAGTATATTGAGTGGTAGTAAAGTGGCAGAAATGGTAAATTCTTTCCAGACAAGGGGAAAAGATAGGGGCCAGCAAGAATTGGAGCAGGGTCAAGAATATCTTCATAGGAAAATTAATTTTGAAGCAAGTCTTGAAACATGAGTGGAGTTTAATACACTGAAGAGAGGGTTGTTGATTTTAGGAAGTGGACTAGCAAATAGTTGACCCTTTTTTTGGAAGTAGACCATAAAATCTTGGAGTTAAAGTTTATCTCTACATAGAGGGGCAGAGCTTAAATCTTAAAGATCTTACTATGTTTTTCTCTTTTTTTTTCAAGTTTTTATTTAAATTTCAGCTAGTTAACATTTAATGATGTCTTTGTAAGGAGTTTCAATGGTGTGGAAGTAGAGTTCAGAGTTAGAAAAATAGGACTTGGCCCAGGCAGAGGAAGCTAACGGAAGACTGATAAATTTCAGGTTTCTGGCTTGGGAACAGTTATGGGCTGAGTTGTGTGTGGGCTCCATCCACTCTGACTGGTGGTAAACTCATAAGAAGAGATTTGGTCATAGGGAGACACGAGGGGCTTGTGCCCACAGAGGAAAGACTGGGTGATGAAACAGGGGTGTGGTACCTCCACTTTTTATCTAAATACATGTGCTCTTAGGAAAGCAGGTCTTACATTCAAATTACTTAAGAACCAGCATATAATACCCCCACAACCCACTTTCCAACTACCGTTCCCTGCTAACCTCGAAGTCTCTGGAAAACCAAGCTGGTCTGTTCATGCTCAACTAAGAAGATTCACCCTCTTGTCCACATCCAGTTCTCAGATTTTCCCTCACTTGGATCATCTTTGTCACTCCGGTTCGCCGTGAGAATCCCATCTCTTTTCTTTTTCCTTAGTTGACCTGAATCACCTGAGCTCATAGTGGGGGCCTTCCCTTGGTCCTCTCTGTGCTTGCTGCTGGCCTCCTTCCTCTGGTTTGTCTGGCCCAAGCTGTGGAGGGCCGTGAAGTTGACATACTGGCTCATAGTCTCTGAATGACCTATACCGCCTCGCACATAAGAGACACAGAGGATATACTTGCTGATAATCAATTTATCAAACGACCGTCATCTACACGACAGAGATTAGCTTCTTTTAAAAGTTCCGTTCCTCTAGGGGCGCCTGGGTGGCTCAGTTGGTTAAGCGTCCGACTTCGGCTCAGGTCATGATCTCAAGGTTCGTGGTTTTGAGCCCTGCATCAGGCTCTGTGTTGCCAGCTCAGAGCCTGGAGCCTGCTTTGGATTCTGTCGCCCTCTCCCTCTCTGCCCCTCCCCCGCTTGTGCTCTGTCTCGCTCTCAAAACTAAATAAACATTTAAAGAAAAAGAAAAGGTTCCTTTCCTTTATACTCAGCTGCACGTGTCTGTTTTTCAGATTTCATTTCACAGCAGTTCATTCATTGTACTAATCTGGTTTTCCATTCAAACCAGTTGAATATAATCATATGTGCCTATTTTTCCAGGCACAGGGCCCAAGGCAGTTATTTTGTTTATTTCTTGTAGGATGTCCCAGATTTGATTTGAAACAATGGTTGACACTGGCCTATTCATTATGTAGCAACAACATCATCGGTGTCCCCAGAACGGGAGGGTTTTAATTATAATTTCTAAAAAGTTGGCACTTCAAATTTGTCTTAAGAATTTAGGGGTTGACGTGTGAAACTCCTTGCATTATCTTCGGTGGTAATACAAACAAAATTCAAATGCAATGGCGTTCTTGGTCGACTAGCTTTCGGCAGGCTGCAGCAGGTTGGCATTATTAAGTACACTGACAAGTTGTATATTGCATCGACCTTTTCCTCTTAACAAGTGGCTTCAGAATAAATAAAAATAATGAACAGCTGCCTGACACAATTGGATATCAATTGCATTTAGCTACAAGAACCTGAAAACCTAACAACATAAGCTTAACCAGTAAGGGCTTTATTTTCTCATATTGCAAGGAGTCTAAAGCTGAGTAGCCCATGTTTGGAGTGGTGACAGCAATCCTCGTAGGCACTCAGGCTCTTTTTTGCCTTTCTGTTCTGCTGTCTTAATGTACTGCTTGTCATTCTCATTCTCTTCTTTTTTAAGTTTTATTTTTTTTAAGTAACCTCTGCACCCAACCCGGGGCTTGAACTCGCGACCCCAAGATCAAGAGTGGTGTGCTCTTCCGATTGAGCCAGTTGGGCATCTCCTTCCCATTCTAGTCACCTCATGGTTGTAAGGTGCCTAGTGCACCTTTAGCACTCATTTCTGTTGAGACAGAAAGGATAAAGACAGAGGACAAAGGCTCTTTGAGGCTTTGCATTTGTGGGCAGGAAGGAATGTCCAGGGATTTTATCAAGATGTCATTGACTATAAAGCTTTCACTAGCAAGAAAAGCAGGGAGATCAAGGGTTTTAAAATTTTCACACCTTAGAGCAGAAATATCCTTATAAAAGGAGGGCTTGGAAGTGAGGTTGAATCAGCCAATCTAGAGTGTCTATCACTCATTGATGATTTTCTGTGAGGCAGACAGATTATCCAAGGATCTTGTTAGAATGGAGAAGAGTGAAACTTAAAAACAAAAAGTGAAAGCAAGTGAACTAACTGTCCAAAACCTCAGTGCTGTGAGGAGGCGGAGACTGGACTGAAGCCCAGGACAGCCTGGTCTCAGAGCAGGTGTCCTTCCAACATGCCCTGGGGCCTCCTAGGAAGCATACGATAGAAACTTGGAAATGAGGTGGACGGAAGACTGGGCTGGTGGCAGTTCCTAACCCCTGTATGTCTTTGTCATTGAAACAGAAAACCCCTGCCCCCGATTTTTCTTTTTCTTTCTTTCTTTCTTTTTTTAAACCATTCTCATTTCTTATGTAGAGTCCTTACTGTTCAGTGTGAGGTCCGAGGACCTGACACTTCAGCATCACCCAGGAATTCGTGAGAAATGTAGAACCTCAGGCACCTAGTGCACCCTCTGAATCAGACTCTGCATTTTAACAAGGTTCTCAGGCGATTCACCCATATATCCGAATTTGAGAAGCCTTGTGTCATAACATTTTCTAGAAAGGCCTTCTGTGACCACGTTGCCTGAAGGTGGCCACCTCCAGCCACTCTCTTCCATCGGCCGGTTCACTGTCTCCATAGCTCTTACTGTGATCTCCAGCAACCTTTTCCAAGAGCTGCTTTCTGTTGCAGTCGTTCTGTCTTCTGTTAAAATTTAGATTGTGTCAGGGAATAAGCTCTCCCTCTCTCCTTCAGGGCCATGTCCCCGACAGGCAGAGCGAGCGTGTCTAACACTCAGCAAGTTCTCAAGAAGTATTGGGTGGATGGATGGAGGAGTGGATGGATGAAGAAATAAGTGTGTAAATAATATCCAATTTGGCAAGTTCCATTATTCTGAGAAAGGAAACAACATAACATTCTTGCTTTTTCAAAATCATCATAACTATCAAAGCCGCATCTCTCAGGGGTACATTCTGTTGAAATGTTGTTTAGTTCTGTTGTGTTTGATGTAAATCAAAGACAATGTGACATGCGTTTACCCGGGTCAGTTCCCTCTCAAATGTGTTCTTACTGCTGGTATTGAAGGGCCGCCTCCCTTCAAATAGAATCTCTGCTGTTGGCTGATTTACTGCCCTTGTTGATTCTTCTATTTGCTTTTCAGTTTCTGGATATCTCAGTTTGATCGATATTTTAACGATAACTGTAGTCATTTAAAAAATATATATGTATGTATATGTGTGTATATATGTATATAGGCTCCAAAAAGACAGACATTAAGCCAGATCAGATATTAATTATACATTCAAGATGATTTTTGTATACTTTGAATATTTTAATTTTCAATGTGGAACATTGTAATAATGTTCCCTTCACTTTCCAAAATTTTCTGCCTGATTTTGCTTGTTTGTTTGCATGATGGAAGAAACATGCAAAAACCCTAATAGAGAGCAGTTGTCTAATGAGAGAACTATTGTAAAAATTGATACTTTTTATGAGGACATAGATTTCTGCCTCTAGATTTACACTAACTCTTTGTCAAATATGTGATGGGGGGCGCCTGGCTGGCTCAGTTGGTTAGGCGTCTGACTTCAGCTCAGGTCATGATCTCACGGTTCATGGGTTTGAGCCCCATGTCGGGCTCTGTGCTGACAGCTCAGAGCCTGGAGCCTGCTTCAGATTCTGTGTCTCCCTCTCTCTGCCCCTCTCCCATTCCTGGTGTGTCTCTCTTAAAAATAAATAAACATTAAATAAATTTTTTTAATTTCATAGAATAGAAAATGAAGAGCCCAGGCAGATGTTTAAAGTGATTGAAGAATCTTAATCTCATCTCTGATTTATCATATTATCTATATTAAAAGAAAAAAAAAAACCTGGGGTTTTCTATACATTCTCATTATCATCCTTTTTTTTTTCTAAACTTCTAAAGGCAAATAGTGAAAGCTGGGATTTATAAACTAAGTTGTCTTTAGAGACCACAAGATAATAAGATGAGTGAAATCCTGTGATGGACCATGGTGGAAACTGAGGCATAGTACACATGGTATTCTGCAGCCAAATATAACATACCCATGGACTGAATTTTTTCTATTGGTCAGAACTTGTCATCCTTGGACAAATCTTTATGATACTAATCTTATTAGTCTGATTTTTTATAAAAGGTATTTAGAATTTTATTACATAAAGAATGGAGACATGATTTTAACCATTTTGGGGGGATGAATTTAACATTTAAAAGCTTTTTGCATTGAATGACCAACTAATTGAAATACTAGACAAATATGTATTAAGAAGATTAATAAATTCAGGCTGAGATTTATTTTACTTTAATTTTTTTTTAATGTTTTATTTATTTTTTTGATTTTGAGAGAGAGAGAGAGAGAGAGAGAGAGAGAGAGACAGTGTGAGCAGGGGAGGGTCAGAGAGAGAGGGAGACACAGAATCTGAAGACAGTCTCCAGGTTCTGAGCTAGCTGTCAGCACAGAGCCTGACTTGGTACTTTAGCCCACGAACCATGAGATCATGACCTGAGCCAAAGCCGGACGTTCAACCGACTGAGCCACCCAGGTGCCCCAAGGCTGAGATTTTAGAAAGCCATATAACTTGACTCCCTGGTTGGATATATACTTTTTAAACAATATTCTCTGTGTCCAACAGAATTCACCTAGATATTGGTATTAAAGAAAGTTCCCAATTCAGGGATTATAACTATCAGGACACTGTCATGAGTGATAATGGTACAATTATTTGGGACAGACTGGAATCCATGGACAGTAAGATCTGCAAGCACCTGGGTCTCGGGCATCAGCGTCATATGAGGGGGCGTCCCCAGGACTGGCAGGGCTGGGCGCTGCAGCCAGTGGTGGTGTGGGCCTGGCTTCCCATTTGTATTTCTTTTTATATGGGTTAGTGTGGTGATGGCTTTGCCAAGGGTGAGTACGAACAGGCTGCTGCGTGCCAAGAGCTTAGGTGTCAGCTTTTCGGAGAAGGGCTGGAAAACACTTCTGAGGGGGAGAGGGGGGTCCCCAGTTTCAGGGGGGTTGAGATTCGTTTCTGCCTCTCACCTCAGTAAAAGTCAGCTGTTTGTCCCAGCCAGCTTATTTGCAGACAAGGAGAATGTCGGAGTGCCCCAGTGAGCAATCCTGCTTGTCTCCGCCCCGGGCTTCCCCCACAATCCGTGAGGCTTCGAATGTATTTATTTGACACATTTTCTGGGGATTGATTTGGCTCAGAGACAACATAGAAGTTTCACTAGATAAATGTCTACTGAAATGCTCATATAATTGCCTCAATTTCTTGAAATTATATGGTAACTCAATTTTATTTAATCTACTTTAAAAATATATCTTTCACTTCTTGAGAAAAAGATGTAAAGACTCGGTGTGGAGAATCAAATTTTTTGCCTAAGTATTAGCATTTCTTAGCAGACATTCATATTAATGTTGATGTAAGATGGGAGGTGAGATGAATATATATTAACCGGAAAGCTGCTAAAATGACAGATTATATTGATGAGAAACTTTGGAAGTTATAACACATTGGTTTATGCCTTTGTCTTTTCATATGTTGCTTTTCCCCTTCTAGACTATGAGCTGTGTGAAGGCAGAGGCCATATCTGATTCATTTTTGAGCGAATTTAACCAGAATCTAGGTTAGACTATAACAAACACATGAAAGAATCAACTGTGTGGCATTCATTAAAAATGAACTTGTGGTTATTTGGAATCAGTTAAGAATTATTTTTTAAATGTATTTATTGAAAGAGTTTTTGAGCTAGGGAAACTCCTGCAAAATTCTGAGATTTAGGGGGTGAGTGGGGCTTTTTAAGCATATGGGAGGTCGTCGATGATAGGGTAAAACAAAGTAGCAAAAAAGGCAGAGATACTAAAAGTATTGAGATGGAAAATAGGAGCTTCTAATGGTTAATGAAGAAAATCAGTGACTCTTTTATAAAAATGAGATATTCCAGATATATCTGATACAAAATACATTATTTATTAATGTAACCTTAGCAAAAAGATAGGTAAATATGACTATTAGATGGAATATGAAAGTCCACATGTTATAATACAGTATGAGATCAACATCTGTGAGTGTTGATCTCTCAAGAGAGTGATTTAGAGTAATGTGATCACCAAGAAACATATCAGTAGCATCAAAGGGAAACTGTAATACTCAGCAGAGAAAGAGGAATTATGGCAGAGCCAGAGGCACATTGGAGCACAGTGTTAAGAAGTAACCATTAAAGTGGCTAAATATTGGGGTTGAGTTTTCAAGTACCCACTCTCTAACATGTTAAGGTACCGTAGTGTGAGCCGACAGAAGTAATTACATGATGGAGCACAAATGAGACTCCACCTTGCAATAGAATTTCAGCAAAATGTAAATGATAACTTGCTGAAATTACAAGTTAACAAGTTACTTAACAACTTATTTATATACATTACAATATAAGTACAGAAAACCAAACCATACCACTGGATCATGACTTTTTTTTTTGAACATTTATTTATCATTGAGATGACAGAGAGAGACAGAGCATGATCATGGGAGGGGCAGAGAGAGGGGGAGACACAGAATCCGAAGCAGGCTTCAGGCTCTGAGCTGTCGGCACAAAGCCCGATGTGGGGCTAGAACCCACCAACCATGAGATCATGACCTGAGCCAAAGTCGGACACTCAACCAACTGAGCCACCCAGGCACCCTGGATCATGACTTTTTGAGTAAATCATCTAGCTTTGTGTTGAAAAGGGACACTGGCTAAATTAAGGTTAAAATGAAACTTATTCCTAGTAATGTTCTGTCATTACCTTCTGTGAAGAAACAGAACTTCACATAAGCCCAAAGCTTATCTACTGAGGGTACAGTGCCTTGGAAAATTGATATTCAATGATCTAAGCTAACTGCAAAGTTCCTAGGAATATTCTGGCTATCAGTGAGTAGAAAAGGACCATAGGGTATCCAAAAATTCGCACGTAACCCAAAAATAGGAACATAGTGAAGGGAGTTTCTCAAAGACTTCACAAAATTTCCTCCTCAATTAGATGAGCTCATTGGCAGCTATGGGACTACATGAGAACTTGAGAGCCAGAAGTTCTTGTCAACATCTGCAAAAGTACTACTAGTAGGCCATTTTACTCTGTGCAGCCGTTTCTCGATTTGTGGACAGGAGTTATCTATTACCTTCATTAACAAATGCATGCATTGGCTGGTGGCTTTCCATAGTGACATGTACAATCACACATCATTGTTGGAATCAAAAGATAAGCTATTAATTTATGAAGATAACAAATGGTAGTTGTGAGAAAAAAATACCTAATGAATCAGATTATCTAGACAAGAATGGCAAATAAGAGTTACTATATGGCCTAATGTCAGCCATATGGTTGGTAAGAACTACTTAGAGCTTTATGTTGAAAAGCATTTGGAGTTGGCATCTTGTCTCACAAGGGAAGGATGTTATAATCAATAATTGAACTCTACCAAGGCCGTAGGGAATAGGTGTAAAGGAGATGGTAGTCACAAGCAACTAGATATATTTTCCACACCTGCTGTTGAGGAAGCAATTATTATTATTATTAGAAGTTGATAATTGGAGACTTCAACTTTCTCTTGTAGAGTTAAGTCATTGATACAAAATAATATATCTTTTATGTATTTTTGAAATGAAAACAGTCCATCCATTGTGGTGGGTGGTTGAGCTCCTATGATTATAGAAAAAAACCAATTGTAAAATTAAGAAGCATTGATGAACTAGATGTGCAGAAAGCAAATCCTCATACAGAATACCTAAAATTGCTGCATTAAAGAAAAAAATTTACAATATGGCTGTGCTGCTGATATGGTAAGAGAAAGAATTAGATTTGAGGAAGAAAAGGAAACAGTGGAAAAGTATGGTGCATTGGAGTTGGTGAGAGAAAAGAGACAAAGCCTAGGTCCTGCGCAGAGTGGAAGATCAGTTTGCAAACACCCGGATAAGTCTGGGGCAACCAAGAGGTGACACTGACAGTATCACCTGTGGTGGTGGGGCAGTGAGGGACCTCAAAGAAGAAGACTTGTTTTTTTAAACCTTGGATCTGGGTAAAGCATGAAAATAGAAAAAGAACATTTTTCATAAGAATTCCTAATCACAATCTCCCATTCATTTAGGTTTGGGGCTGAATTTGTAATCTCTTTTGGATATTGAGTAAACCTACCTGAAAATTTAATTAAAAGTGATTCTGGTCTGTGGGGTTTACCAGGCACACAAATCTTCTCTGATTGGGTATTTCTAATTGCAGTTCTAAAAGAATCGTCAGGGGGCACCTGGATGGTTCCCACAGTAATCATCCGACTCTTAATTTTCACTCAGGTCATGGTCTCGTGGTCGTGAGATCCATCCCAGTGTTGGGCTCTGTGCTGACAGCATGGAGCCTATTTTCAATTCCCTCTCTCTCGCTCTCTCTCTCTCTCCCCCTGTCTTTACTCTATGTGCATGTGTATGCACACACTCTCTCTTAAAATAAATAAATAAACATTAAAAAAAAAGAATCCTGAGACAAAGTTCCAAAGAACATGAGCTTACCATGAAAAGTCATCAATGCTGTGATACAAACTATTGCGAGCAAGAGTCACCAGAAAAAAAAATCACAGAATGAAGTCTTCAAGGCTGGAGATATTGAAATTATCAGATAAGTATACTTAATTTATTTAGAGACAATTCAAAAGAGCTATAAAAATCTGATGGGGGGGCAAAGACTATCAAAATTAACACATATCTTTGAAGAACCAAATAAAAATTTTACAAATTAGAAAGATGATAATTAAAAATAAGCTCAATAAATAGGATGGACAGAGGTAGTCACCAAATATGAAAGAATCAGTGAATTAGAGGAGAAAAAAGTCCAGGGGCTCATGGCTGGCTTAGTCGGTAGAGCATGAGACTCTTGATTTTAGGGTCGTGAGTTCAAGCCGCATGTTGGGTATAGAGCTTACTTAAAGAAAAGAGAAAGAGAAAAGAAAAGAAAATATAGAAGATTAAAAAATCCAATGTATTATACATGAAAAAAAAAGTTGAGAGAAATAGTGGTTAGAGTAAAAAGTTCTAAAATATGTAGAATTTCAGAAAATAAGAATAGAATGATAGGGAATAAACTATTGAGAATCCTTCAAAACTAATATGAGTCAATATTCAGATTTAGGAAGCCCAACAAATGCGAACAAGATAAATGTAAAGAAACCAAACCTAGAAATGTTGGTGTGAAACTAAAGAATACTAGATGCAACAAGAGGATATTAAAAGCAGGCTTCGAGAAAGGACTTTATCTGCAGATGAGAGCCAACTTGACTAACAGCTGTCCCCTCAACAACAACAAAAGCCTGAAGAGAGTGGGGCACTATCTTCAAAGCGTTGACAAGAATCAGTGCTCACATAGAACGTTTTATCCACTTGAACTCTTGAAAAAATGGAGATAAGATACAGAAATCTCAGCCCAAAACATAGATCACTCCCTAATAACAAAACTTTCCTATTAGCAATTTTAGTATTAGAAATGAAAAAGAGGAAATGACAACAGATATATCCAAGATTAAGGAGATAATACAATGAAAACTTTATGACAATAATTTTTCAAAATTAAGTGCAATAGAAAATTTGTGGGAAAATATTTTTTAAAATGGACTCGAAAAGAAAGAAAATTTGAATTATCTTATAATCATTAAACATACCAAATCACTTGCTTAAAGATTTCCCCCAGAAATATTAAACTCAAGTGATTTTATGGTTGGGTATGCCCAAATGTTTAAGAAACATAGAAACTCAATCTTAAATTATTTCAGAGGCTAGAAAAATTGTATAATTTTGGAACTTATATCAGGTAAGGACAGATTGCAAATCATGGGAACAAAAATGACAGGCTAATTCACCATAAATGTAGATGTAGGTTCTAAACAAAAAATAGAAACAAACTGAATCCAGCAATGAGAAAAAGGAACAGTGCATTCTGAGAAAACTGAATTTATCACAGCAAAGAAAGGTTTGATGTTAAAAAGTCTTTTAAAAAATATACCATATTAACTGATGATAGGAGGAAATATGATCATCTCAGTAAGTTTAGGAGTTGAACAACTGCACATTAAAAATATTTTTGTAGAGCTCATGGCAAAAATACAAATAAGGGAATCTTCTAATTTTGATTAAGTGATGCCTACCAAAAAAAAATAGCCAATATAATAATCAATTGAAACACTCAAAGTATTTCCTCTAAAAATCAGGATCAAGAGAAATAAGCACATTGTTGCTGCCATTTCTGTTTAGCAAAGCGCTAACAGTCTTCACCAGTGCTATAAGAAGAGAAAACGATACAAAAGTAAAGATTGTTATGAAAGCAACAAAATTGTCATATTTTCAAATGATATAATTGATTATACAAAAAGGCTAACATGATTTACAGATAAGCTACTGATATTTATTAATGACTTCAGCAAAATTGGTAATTACACAAAAAATATTCAAATTCACTTATACTGCTGAACATGAGCAATAACTTTTAAATAAATGCAATTTAAAAAAATCTATACATAATAGCAAACAAAAGCTAACAAAAAAAATGTGCATGAAAGTTGGGGAAAAAAATTTTGTCTTTATTAAAGGACATTAAAGAATGTCTAAATAAATGCATTCAATAAAATAATCATGCATCAATAGATAAAAAGTTTTAATATAATATCACTTAACCCTTAATTAGTAGATCCAGTGAAATTCCAGTGAAAATCCTGAATCTCAACACGATTTTAATTTGGTTTTCTTTAGATTTTTCTTTCTTCTTCTTAATTGTTTGTTTGTTTGTGTTTATGGAATAATCCAACAAGGTGACTTTAAAATTTGTATGAAAAAACAGAATTGCAAAAATACCTGCCAGTTTGACAAAGATGAACCAAATAGGGAAACACATAGTAGTATTTATGCTAAATTTGTAGTATAAAATAGTGTTGTAGACAAACATCCATTAAGAAATGAACCAATGGAACATAATAGGGAATCTAGAACCATACATATATATATATGAAAATCTGATATGACAGAGCTTGCATAGTACAGTAATGTCAAAAAGGTGGGCTATTCAATAACTTGCTCCTGGAAATATTAAGCATCCTTTTTAAATAAAAATGTATTTGGGTTCCTGCCTCACATTGATAGACTGAAATCAATTCAAAGAGAATTAAGCACATTTTTTAAAAAAAGAAAGGTACGGAAATATCTCTACTAGCTTTGCTGTAGTGAAGGTTTTGAATTTTTTTTAAATATTTATTCATTTTTGAGAGAGAGAGAGAGCATGAGCAGCATGTGCTGACAGCTCAGAGCCTGACACGGAGCTCGAACCCACAAACCACGAGATCATGACCTGAGCCAAAGTTGGATGGTTAGACTGAGCCACCCAGGTGCCCCAAATCTTTTCTGAAATTTGATACTAAAAATATAACTTATATTTGACTACATTAAATCTGGAACTCTTAATAAGAAATTGAATGTTCATTGAATTGACAAATACCATTGAGAGCTTCATATGGTGGAATCCCCATACATAGAAACCGCTTAGGTAAGTGAAATAAAGGTCATTTTTTTTTTTAAAGATAGAGAAGGAAGTTAGATCACTGAAGATCCTTAAGAGAGGACTTAAGTTACTTTTTAATGACAGACTGTGATGAAAGCTTCCAGAAACACTGCAAAACAGTCAACCAGTGGGCACCATTGCAGATAAAAATATATTAGTGATCAATACATCATATATTCTGCAAGTTCAACTGTCTCTCAAGCCAGTCCTACATACATGAGACAGGAGCACGTCGACGTATAATTGGGGTGTGTGTGGAGAGGTCTACCTCATTTAAGGAAGTAGAAGTCTGGTTCTTCATGTAATACGTTATACAGTATAACTCAGACAACTGAGCAGTATAGCACCGTCAGACTGAATACAGTCCTCTCTTACCACTCTTGGCTCCCTTGGGTTACCATAGCCTTAGTCAAAATACTCTCCTGAACTTGGAATTGACAAACAAATACTCAGACATCTCTGGGAGGCAGAGACGAACAATTGGTGTACAATGCAAACCCTGTCCTAGGTTTATGGACCAACTATAGGCCCATCCTTCAAAAGTCTGGAGAAGATGGGGCGCCTGGGTGGCTCAGTCTGTTGAATGCCCGACTTCAGCTCAGGTCATGATCTTATGGCTCATGAGTTTGAGCCTTACATTGGGCTCACTGCTTTCAGTGCAGAGCCTGCTTCAGATCCTGTCTCCCCTCTTTCTGCCCCTCTTCTGCTCACACATTCTCTCTGTCTCAAAAATGAATAAACATTAAAAAAAAAGTGGAGAAGTTACTTGTAATCCTCTAATAGATGACTAACAATTAATATTAATATGAAGGAGATTCCTACAAATAAATAATAAACACACAGCTCAATATAAAAATATGTCAATAGACATAAATAAGTCAAAGAAGATGAAACATGAGTTGGTCATACATATATCAAAAGTCTCAACCCAATTACTAATCAGGAAAACTCAAACTAAAAACAGATAGACTTCCAAGCCTACAATGCTGGCAAAAATGAGCACAGGACACAGCTGGCTCTTTTACTTATTGAGACTGTCATGAAGCCATAGGAAAAAGAATGAAATCTTGCCATTAGAATGACATGGACAGAGCTTGACAGTAGCATTATGCTAACTGAAATAAGTCAGTCAGGGAAAGAAATACCATGTGATTTCACTCACCTGCAGAATTTAAGAGACAAAACAAAAGAGCAAAGGGGGTGGAGGGAAGAAACAGAGAGGCAAACCAAGAAACTGACCCTTAAAGGTGAACAAACAGAGAACGAACTGATGGTTACTGGAAGGGGGTGGGTTAAAAAGGAGATGGGGCCTGAGGAGTGCACTTGTTGTGATGAGCGCAGGGTGTTGTGTGGAATTGTTGCATCACTATTTTGTATACCTGAAACTTAATATACAGGTATGGTAACTAATAGGAGTTTAAATAAAACCTTAAAAAATAAAAGACTCGTTAAAAGATAGCTATGAAGATGCCAAATAAACATTTTTTTAAATAGGGGGATTCATTCCGTTTATTACCTTAGATAATGATCTGTTAACTGGTTGAAATTTGTGGATAAAATGCATTATCTTAGTAAAGCAGTAGGAAAGGCATTAACCATTCTAACTAGGTAGGCATGGCTTGATTTTAGTGGATGATATTTCCCCCAAAATTTCCCTTTTGTTTTTTTCCTTTAACAAGTGAATATAGTTTTTACTTCTCTATTAGATATTATTAGCTTCACATTAAAAAAAAAACTTTAATGTAACTATGTATATCAAAGCTTAGCTTTTTAATCTGATGTTTCCCAAAGAGTAGTAGAAGTCATGAATATTGCTCGTAGTGCACACTGATGCTGAAGGACATCCAAACACTTTGTAAGTAAAAATATTATACTATTTTAACATGGAGGTTAGAAAACGTACTCAATGTGCAGGTAATATTAACATGGTCTAAATGCAAATAAATGAGTCGTTTGGAAGTAAATGTTTTAAAAAACACGTACAAATGTTATATAAGTTCGACAAAGTAAGGAAAACAATGTTTAAATGAGTGTTATATAGAACACATTCATCAATTGTAGGAAGACTCACTATGGGGGAAGGTGATGAACACAGAATATAGAAACACACAGTTAACTTCAAAAGCAGTACAGTTTCCTTGAGCTATTGATTTGTTTACCCTGGGGGAAAATGTATGTTTTTGCACTGGGATATGTTTGTCATGCAGCCGTGTTTGATTTCTGTAGTTTAGAAAACAAAAAGCATACTTACCCATAAGGAAGTCTGGACATTTGGTATTCATTAATATTTAGAATTTAGTTTTAAGTGTATATAAGAGCGGACATTATATACCTTATTTACATTTTGTGATAAAATGAGTTAAATAATCCCGTACCTCCTTATGAGAATCCTAGAAAAAGATTTCTTTTAGGAGCTAGAAGTTTCATAATAATATTTGATAATATTAATAAATAATGTAATTTTAATTTATTTATATAAATTCAAGTTAGTTAACATACAGTGTAGTATTAGATTCAGGAATAGAATTTAGTGATTCATCACTTACATATAAGGTCCAGTTGTTCATCCCAACAAGTGTCTTCCTTAGTGCCCATCACCCATTTAGCCCATCCCCTTTCCCAAACCCCTCTCCCAAATTAATATTAAAGTTTTAGCTCTTTTGAGCTCCATTTTTTCTTTTCTACTATTTGCCTAAATTTTTTTCCTTATTTTTCAAAACATTCCCATCTAAATTTTCGTAAGCGCCTTAAATGTTTTTTGGAATAAAAATAATATCTAACATTATTGAATGTTTGCCATAAGCCAGTTGTTCTTCTAAATGTTTTTCATATATTTAAAAACTTAATCCTATTAACAACCCTATGGTGTTGGCAATATTATCATCAATGTGTTTAAAGTTAAGTAATGTGCCCAAGGTCATAAAGCTGGTAAGTAGCAAGGCCAGGACTCAGATCCAAGCCTTGTTTAGTTTTAGAGTTCCATCTCCTACAATGTCTATATCTCTGCATCATGGCATAAAGGAATATATAACCACTGTATCCATTATAAAAATGTCACACAGTCTTTTATGAAAAAAATGAGAATACAGAAAAAACTGAAGAAATACATCATTTCTAGGTTCATTATGCAGAGAAAATGGTCTTGCACACATTCACTGATATAATCCATCCATTTCTTTTTCCATGTAAATTTCAGTACATGTTTTCAAAGCAATAAACCCATCCTATAATAATGTTCATTTCTAGGAAACTCTTATGTAAAACTTCATTCCTTCTTGTTGAAGTTAGAGTGTTTTATCATGCTTGGATCCTTTAAGAAGGAAGAAAACTAGCATTGAATGGCCTGCTATCAATAAGGTACTTTTACCCACCAATTATCCCATTAAATTTTCTCAGAAAAAGCACTTAAAAATGTGAAAACGGATGAGTATTGCTTTCTATGCTTTAGGGCCATTAGAAAATCATCTCATTCTTCTCTTCTGAATAAACTGCGTGTTTTTCTGCTTACCACTTAAGTTCTCCCTGTCCACAACCCTATCATCGGTTTTACCATTTTCCGTTAAGCCCTCTCAGAGTTCATTCTACTCCTTTTGAGTCTAGAACAGTACATACTAATGCATATTATATCTCATCAATACTGAGCCTAATACAAGGATCGCTTTTAAGTGCCTGCATTTGATGTATTCTTCCCCATCAGGATGGCTGTTAAAGATAGTTATGACTGTCATTCAAGTCATGAGCCACCATGGTTCTGGAGATAATGTCTATTTTTCAATCCATACTCGTTCATTTATAGCATCTTATAATTGCAAAATCTGTACTCCTTCCATACTGAACTTCAATCTGATAGTTTCCCATCATTTAAGAATATATCAGCTTTCAAGATGTACAGTCCCTTACCTATTCACTCTCCTTTCCGGGATTAGTGCAACCAGAAAGCTTTAATGATGAACATAGTGCATCAGAAGCTCCAGATGTAGAGTGAAGTCTACATCAAGAAATGGGCAGATTAAATGCACATATTTCCAAAAAGTCACTAAATGACAATGGAAAAAAATGTTTTAAGAATGACATAAACCTACTGGACAAAAATAATAGCTACAAAATCTACTGAAAAGTAAATTGTTGAGTGCGAACTGACTGAACGAATCTGGGAAACTTAAATCCTAACCAGTAGAGCAAAACGCAAAAAAAACAGTGTGATTTCCACTGTAGCACCTTCCAGGAGGCCAAGAATACCTCCCATTGAAAGTGACAAGGATGGCAAAGCTAAAACACAAAAGTAATTTGAAAGTTTTTTTTTAATTTAGAGAGAGAGAAAGAGGGAGGGAGAGCACGAGTGGGGGAGGGGAGGATCCTAAGGAAGAGAGAGAATCCCAAGTAGGCTCTGCGCTATCAGAAATTTTGGAAGATTAAGTTAAGGAATCTTTCAGAAATTAGAGC
>NC_043704.1:133154858-133156785 GCF_006229205.1 Suricata suricatta
AATTATCTGGGTTTCTCTTTTTTTGCTTTGTTTTATATATATATATACATATATATATATCTCACTGATAAAAATCCCAACTCTTCACCAATCATGTGACTTTTCCCTCAATAAATTTTGACACAGCAAGTGGAATATCCACTAATCTTGAAGACTTCTCCCAGAGCCTTCTGCCTGCTCTGATCTGGGCTGGATCCCATGGCACAGGTATCATCCTGAGTTGCCATCCTAAAGATAATATGCACTCTCTCAAATTACATCTTCATTTGCTAGATCTCATGTCTTCATTTTTCTTCATTGTCTTCATTTTGGTTTTATCACAGCCTCTAGTAGATTCCTGAGAACAGGTCCATGGAAGGTTAGTAGATTTTTAGAGACTTTCATGTCTGAGAAATACATACGTATTTCTTTTACCCTTGGCTTTACTGGCAATTGGCTGGGTATAGATTCCAGGTTGTTGACCAGCAGGCTCCTCCAGCCCCTGGCAACCATCATTCTATTCTTTGCTTTCCTGAGTTTACCTACTTACATATCTCATGTAACTGGGATCATGCAGGGCTTGTGCTTCTGTGACTGCCTTATTCCACTCAGCATGATGTTCTCAAGGTCATCCATGTCGTCACATATGGCAAAAATTCCTTCTTTTTAAAGGCTGAGTGATATTCCACTGTACGTGTGTGCTATATTTTTCTTTTTATCCATTCACCCATCAATTGACATCTAAGTTGTTTCTATACGTTGGCTATTATGAAAAGTGCAGCACTGAACACAGGAGTGCTAATATCCCTCTGAGATCCTGATTTCAATTCTTTTGGATAAGTATCCAGAAGTAGAAATGCTGAATCATATGGAGGTTTTATTTTTAATTTGGGGGGGGGACCTCCATTCTAGATTCCAAAAGGCATGATTTTGCATTCCTACCAAAAGCTCCAATTTTTAAGGCAATGCCCTACTATTTTCTAGCTTCCAGTATTTCTTTTCAGAAGGCCAAAGTCATTCTGGTTTCTGATCCCTTGTACGTTACTTTTTCCTTTTTTTCCTGGAAGCCAAAAGACTCATCTTTTTGTCTCTGGTGTTATGAAATTTCAGTGTGGAAAGTCACATCCTTCAGTTCTAAAAACTTATACTAGTTGATTAATAGACTCCTTCTCTTTAGTTTCATTTTCACCCTATTTGTCTCCCTCTCTCTCTTTCCATCTCTCTCTGATACTGGTTTTAATCTAGCTGCTTAGCCTCTAGATCTGTGCTGTTCAATATCACAGCTGCTAGATACCTCGGGCTTCTCACATTTGCATTTAAATTAATCGAGATTAAATAGATTTAAAAAAAATTTTTTTAATTTATTTTTGATACAGAGAGAGACAGAGCATGAGAGGGGGAGGGGCAGAGAGAGGGAGACACAAAACCGGAAGCAGGCTCCAGGCTCTGAGCTAGCTGTCAGCACAGAGCCTGATGCGGGGCTCGAGCCCACAAACGTGAGATCTGACCTGAGCCGAAGTCGGAGGCTTAACTGACTGAGCCACCCAGGCGCCCCTAAATAGATTTTTAAAGTTCAGTACCTCAGCCCCACCAGCCCCATCTCAAGGGCTCGACAGCCACATATAGTTTCTATATACTGTATTAGCACGAATATAGGACATTTCCATCACCACAGCAGATTTTAGGACAGTGCAGTCCTAGATGGTCCTCCACTCTTCTCTTTTTTATTTTCCCCATCTTTGTCAGTCTGCTCTAATTTCTGAAAGATTCCTTAACTTAATCTTCCAAAATTTCTGATAGCGCAGAGCCTACTTGGGATTCTCTCTCTTCCTTAGGATCCTCCCCTCCCCCACTCGTGCTCTCCCTCCCTCTTTCTCTCTCTCTAAATTAAAAAAAAACTTTCAAATTACTTTTGTGTTTTAGCTTTGCCATCCTTGTCACTTTCAAT
>NC_043704.1:133156885-133180658 GCF_006229205.1 Suricata suricatta
GACTTGTACGTGGCTGCCTCGCACTGTGACTTCAAAATGAGGGTAAAGGAGACGGGAGAGCCCTGCTCTCTTCCTCTCATTATAAAGGCACAAACCCCATCATGGCGCTTCCTTCTCATGACCTCATCAAAGCCTAACCACCTCCTAAAGACCCCACTTCCTAATGGCATCACATTGGGAGTTAGGGCTTCAATGTATGAATTTGGGGGATCATAAACATTCAGTCCATAACAGGCCTGCACACAATGAGACCCTGTGTCTTCCCTTTGTTTCTACAACAAGCTCAAGATTTTGATCATAGCAAGTTTCTAGCTTCGGTTGTGATACGTGACAGCCCATCAAGAAGCTTCCCATTCATATTTCAACAGGGAGTAGTGGTCCTGCACTGGCCTCTGGGTAATCAAGTGTTTCATCTCCAGGGAATCTTGCAGGAACAAATTATCAGCCAACCTCAAAGCACTGTGCTAACTGCAAACATCACACATCCTTCTTCCTTTCAAGTCTCTTCCCACTTGAGGTAGAAATCAGCCACACTATCGCAAAGAAGGAGGTTTATGACAAAGTATTTTGTTGGGAAGGATATAAATGATCACTTTTAGTTTGAATTCTTTGATAACTAAAACACAGAAGTGGTCTCAGAAGAAATGACACAAACAAATTTGTCCCACCTCTTCATATGAAAAATATAACTCTTTAATTTCATAAATAGGCAGTGAGAGACATTTTTGTCTTCAAAGGACCAGTTAGAGCTGATGAAAACAGAACCAAATCAAACACTAAAAAGAAACAAAACACCGTTAGGCATGTCTCTGTGGAGTAACAGCACTATCAGGTCTGTTTCATAGATGCGAAAAAATGGAAGATTCAGTTATTGATTTGCTGGTTCTTCGTGATCTTTCCTACTGCCATCTCCCAAACACATGATTTGGACAGAAAATGCTTATTTAAAATGATACATGTCATTTTTTATGCTGTTGAATTGTCATGGACCTTCTGCTGTGACACCAGATGCCCCCTGTGGGACTGAAGGGTTTGCAGCTTCTGGAATCCACAGCGCTGAGCTGTTAACTCCCTACAGGGATTACTGAGTTGAAAAGAGGACCTAGGCGCCCTCTGAGCCACCCAGGCGCCCCAAGGCCTGGGTGGCCCAGTCGGTTGGGCCTCCGACTTCGGCTCAAGTCAGATCTCGAATTCGTGGGTTCAAGCCCCGCATCGGGCTCTGTGCTGACAGCTAGCTCAGAGCCTGGCGCTTGCTTCAGATTCTGTATCTCTCTCTCTCTCTGACCCTCCCCCTCTCATGCTCTGTCTCTCTCTGTATCAAAAATTAATAAAACATTGAAAAGAGTACCTATCCCGGGTCACAGCCCTTCCCAAGCGACCTTTGTCCAATGACTGGTCAATGGTAAGGGGAGAGCGAGTCTGAAGGCCAAGTCCTCTCCTCTAACTTGGGGTAATTCTGAAGGATACTCCCAGCTCCTGAACTCCCCAGAAATGGCTCTGTTGAGGCTGTAGCACAACCTTACTTTCTCAAGATCCAGTCCTGCTTTGTTCTCTTTCCCAACAGACGTTGACCCTGAGGGCGCTCCCTACTGATCTGCCTGAATGCAATTCTGTGCTCTAGTCAGCTTCCTGGGGAACTCAACCCAGTCTCTCTTCTCCTCCCCCTCTTCTTGTCCCCCTCTCGCTCCCCTTTCCCTCTCTCCCTCTCCCTCTTTTACACACACACACACACACACACACACACACACACACACACTGCAAATTGCCTTCCATTCCAATGAAACTAAGGATTAAATTAAATCCATTTTCAATGGAGCAAGACAGACTCCCGTAAACTCCAGTGATTCTAACAAGCAAAAATTAGTCATATGAGCAACAGTGCCAAAAGTAGAAATACCAACAAATCACAGCTCTTCAGGGTTCAAGTGGAATCAGAATGTGACAAGATTAAAACTTCCTACTAGCCAAATGCTTATTTTCTAATCTCTCCTTTAGATTTGGCAAGCTTGGTTTTCTTTTGATTCTACATAACCTGAGTTCAGTGGTTTCCAAACTTTTTCAATCTGTTAGTGTTGGTCTGTTTTCTTTCTCAGAGGACCCAACCTCAGGGGCCACTGTTGTATGAGACACCAGAGTTTGCCTGTAGCCAAGAGAGAGATGCTCACTCAAAATGAGAGTGAACCTCCTTTTATGTAAATTACTGAGAAAGTGGGAAAAGCTGTCTTGAAGGGCTTATCAAACTTGAGTGTGGAAAAATTATTCGGAGGGTTAATGGTGTTTCATAAAGTCAGAGCACAGCTTCTTATGTGTACTGTTTAAAAGTTTAAGTTTTAACCAAAATGCAACCCTTGGATTCATTGTTGTACTTATCTATTCAGCAAAAATTCATCAAACATCTAGAGACACAAGGATGAAAAAGGAAAACTTTGCCTTTTCATAAACCACTGTCTATGGGGGAGTGACACAAATAACTAAAATACAGTGTTCTGTATAGTAAAGCAGAGGTGTCGAAAGTTTTTTGAGAAAGTAATGTGATTATTTCTGATTGGAAATGGAAGAGGAAGGGAGGGGAAGGCTCCTCAAAGGAGAGGACGGTTTCAAAAAATTTTGCATACAATGGTGGAGCATAAACCAACACCCATACTCTTGTAGTGAACAGTCAGAGTCTTATTGGAAACACTGAGTATAATAGTTGAACTAGAAACTGCATGGCAATCTGGCATCCATAGCCACAGTCGAGATGGAATATGGCAATTTGCTTTGGCATGGGGCTACATTATTTGGTGAGCTGAATTAAGTGTCTTCTCTCACCCATAACCTCCGTGTTCTCTTGGAGCTTGCTTATTGCTTTAAAACGCTTTTTAGACTTTCTTTTTTTCTTTTAATTTTTTTAATGTTTATTTATTTCAGAAAAAGACAGAGCTCAAGTTAGGGAGGAGCAGAGAGAGAGAGAGGGAGACACAGAATCCGAAACAGGCTCCAGGCTGTCAGTTGTCAGCACAGAGTCTGACATGGGGCCCGATCCCATGAATCACAAGATCATGACTTTAGCTGAAGTCCGATGCTTAACCGACTGAACCATGCAGGTGTCCCTAGATTTTCTATATTCAAGAAGTTCCTGGGAGGAAAGTATGTGGACTTTGAACCTCAGAAATGTTAAAATATGTACAAGATCGTTATGACTGTTTTCTAACTTCTAGTACAGTGCCTGCCACACAGCAGGCATGGATTTGACAAGCAGCAGCAACAGGGGTGCCTGGTGGCTCAGTGGGTTCAATGAGCGACTTCAGCTCAGGTCACGATCTCAGGGTTAGTGGGTTCAAGCCCCACATCAGGTTCTGTGCTGACAGCTCAGAACCTGGAGCCTGTTTCCGATTCTGTGTCTCCCTCTTTCTCTCTGCCCCTTCCCCCACTTGTGCTCTGTCTCTCTCTATCTCAAAAATAAAAATAAACTATATAAAAATATTTTTGAAAAGCAGCAGAAACAACAACATATTTTGGAATGGATGGGTGCATGAACACTCAGCGTACTGACTATTAAGGCATTATGGGATGAGAGAATTTTCCTTGTGCTTCTTTACCTGAGTCAAATTACAGTGTTCCTCCATATAAATGACTGTTATAAATCTAGTTAATTGTTCCTTTTCATTGGTTAGAAGATTTTGACTAGTTAAAAGATAATACTTTCTTTAATGTAAAGCAACTCACATAAATAATTGTCTCCCAAGTTCAGAATTCTTTTTTTTTTTTTTTTAATTTTTAAGAATTCTTCCCTTCTTCAAAATGTTGCTAAGTTCTATCCAGGGATGGATGGAAAATATCATGAAATATCAATATAAAGAATGTCACTTTTGTGTTATTTATGGATTCTTGTAACTTAGGAATCATAACAGCGTTGCTTTTATGAAGTCTCCGAAGAGAGGCTATGAGAAAAGGGTTAGCGGGGTCTGGAGAAGATGAAAGCCATCAGGAGGGTAAGAAGTGAGTCTTTTGAAGTGAGAATAATAACCCGCAGATCAGCACATCCATATTGGCAAGATAGAGTTCAAAGGGGTCAGTTGTTACAATCTGTTTCTTAATGGAGTAATTTTATAAATATGTCATAAATATCACACGGTGATGCCTTCATATAAAATTGTTTTTAGCGAATGGCTTAAATAAAACAGTAGATTTATAATTGTTTCCCAATAAAGGACCTATTGAATTCAAGATGAAAAAAAATAGATTTTTTTTAAATGACGTCTTAGGAGGAACACGACCTGGCTGGTTTCCCCCTGCCCAGTACTTTTGAAAGAAACTCCTGGCAGTTAAGACCTTGCTACAGTTTTCCTCTTCACTCCAGTCAGACTGGCCAACTGTGCCTTCTGCTTATTCCGACCATTACACTTGGTATCACCCAGAATGCCGTCCTTGCCCCTCTCTCCATCCCTCGCTGTTGAGCGCGACAGTCTTTCCCACTCTGAATTTAAGTGGTCGGCCTTTCCTCTAATCTTTCAAATATTTATCCTGTTTGCTTCTCGTATCCAATAATCATCATCGGCATGAGAGTCAATGTTGATTGAGTGGTCCCCACGTGTCAGGCTATTCTAAGCACTTCATGGGCTGTATCCCATTTAATTATCACTAACTGCGAATGAGTAGTTCCTATTTCTATCTCTGTTTTTAGAGATGAATACATGAAAGCCCAATGAGGTTAAGGAACTTGCCTAAGCTCACACAGCTAGAAAGTGGCAGAGTGAGGATTTGAATCTATACAGGCTACTTCTGGAGCAAAATTATTAGCCTCTCTGCAGTTTTGCCTTTCTTTTTCTTTTTTAAATTTTTTAATGTTTTATTTATTTTTGATACAGAGAGAGACAGAGCATGAGAGGGGCAGGGGCAGAGAGAGAAGGAGACACAGAACTGGAAGCAGGCTCCAGGCTCTGAGCTAGCTGTCAGCACAGAGCCTGACGCGGGGCTCGAACCCATGAAGGTGAGATCAGACCTGAGCCGAAGTTGGAGGCTTAACCGACTGAGCCACCCAGGCGCCCCAGTTTTGACTTTCATCTGACCGTTTTTTACATGTCAGGCATGTTTTTATTGTGTGCATGGCGTGAACCTTTTTTGGCCTCTTGGCCATCTTGTATTCCTTTGTCCTATTCCCTGTACTATATTTGGAAGGAGAGGATCACTGTCCTCTCTTAGACCATCCTTCTGGCAGAACTTGCCCCCTTCCTCAGAAATTCCAGAGGTTGTGTCTGACTCAGGCTTGGCCAGCTAGAGCTATGTACTCCTCTGACATGGAAATTGATGAGACACACAACCCTATCAGAGTGAAGATTCAGGCATATGTACTTTCCGATATATACAGGTTCAAGTCCTGTCTCTACCACTAGCTAGCAGTGTGACCTTAGGCCAGGCAATTTGCTTTTCCTAATTGCAGTTTCTCCAGCTACAGCATAAAATAATTAGACTCGGGGCGCCTGGATGGCTCAGTTGGTTGTGCATATGACTTCGGCTCAGGTCATGATCTAGCAGTTCATGAGTTTGAGCCCCTGCTTCCGTTTCTGTGTCTCCCTCTCTCTGACCCTCCCCTACTTGTGCTCTGTCTCTGTCTCTCTCTGAAAAATAAATAAACATTAAAAAATTAAAAATAAAATAGACTAGATAATTTCTTATGCTTCTTGCAAGAATCTATAATTCTATAATTATACTACATGACGGCAAATCTTGTAATATGCTTGGCCATGGAACCTCTTCATAGACTATGACTGGAAGACTGTTTTCCAAATCTTCCATCCAGATCTTCCTCACCAGAGGAAGAGGACACTCACTGCATTTGCCACATGCAGTATTACCAGCCAGAAAAACTCCTATTCTGGCCTAAGTTCCTGAAATTGAAGTGTACACTTTTTTTCTTCTGCCACTCCCTCAGATTAAATTGGAAAAACCCAATAAATATCTCTGTGGCTAAGTGAAGAAGCACTTTTTAATGAGTGTCATGTATTAGACTGTAGATGGTCATATGAAGCTTCCAAAAGCCCCTTGTTACCTTATGGTCTTACTCAGGGGGAAGAAAGACAAAAATAGACTTTAGTATCCGCACTGAATTTAATGGGAATTTGCATTTCAATGCCAGTCTTTAAATGGTTTGATTCTCATAAACCCTACGTTTTATGGAGTGTTTGATGTTACATAATGGTGAAATGAATAGAATTGGGAAATATTTGAACTTCAAATGTACTTGCTGGTACGCTTTTTTTTTTTCCTTTAAGCCACCTACATACATAAACGTAGGATCAATTATGCAAAGTTTAATTCTTAAAAGTTTTGTTAAAGCTGGGCCATTATACTTTCTCCTTTTCTAATGAGTAAGCTCTCAAGTACGAATATATTTGGAGAAATGGTTAGTTCCCATTTTTATTCTCATTTGCTTTTTCTCATTTGATCTAGATCAAGGATCAGCAAACTCTTTCTGTAAAAGGCTTGGTAATAAATATTTTAGGCACTGTGAGCCATATATAGTCTCTATCGAAACCACTTAATTCTTCCATGAGAGCAGAAAAGCAATCATAGACAATATATAAACAAATGAATGTGGCGGTGTTCCAATAAAGTTTGATTTACAAAAACAGATGACTGGTTGGTATGCCAATGTTTGCAGATTCCTGATCTAGATAATTCATTAACAAAATATTTCTCCCAAAAGTAGATCATTTTATACTAGAAATAGCATTGGAATAAGGAATCTGAATACCTTCCAGTTATGACACTTCTAATTACTAGACATGATACCCTGGAAAGTCTCATTGACATGGGCCTTATTTTAGTCATTATACATTCAGCACTTAATAGGGTTACCTAAGAGCTAATAAGATTGTTGTGTTTTATATCTTGTGTAATACTTTATCAAATCAAAGGAACTTCTGTAGCCTTAAGAAGTGTAGGCCACATTAGGACAATTAATAGGCTCAGGTTTTTGGTCCGGAGGAGAAGGAAGAAGGAAGACAGCTCCTCTATATGGTCATGGAAGTGGTCACATTCTAGAATCATTAAACGGCACAGAAGTGTACAGTGTTAAAACTGGATAATGAGGTGTTAGAACCCGAAATGGTAAAGAAGGGGCACCTGAGTGGTAAAGAAGGATTGGACTTTGGCTCAGGTCATCATCTCGTGGCTCATGAGTTCAAGCCCTGTGTCGGGCTCTGCACTGACAGCTCGGAGCCTGTAGCCTGCTTTGGATTCTGTGTCTCCCTCTCTCTGTCCCTCCCCTTCTCAACATTAAAAAAAATTTTTTTTAATCGTAAAAAAAAAAATGATGTCTCAGTTTCTAATTCAAGTGGTAGGAGGGAGAGGCAGGTCTATTTAAGGAGACTTGAGGAAACCCTAGAGTCAAACTGACAGAGTTTAGAAGCCTAGGAAATTGTTGGACACAACCAACTATAGCAATCTGGTTGCTATAATAACCAAAATAATGAGAAATGGAAATCTGTGATAGCTCTAGAAACCCTGGTCAGCTTCTTTCTTATCTAAGAGTTTCTTTTATTGAACTTCCATTTTTACCAATTCTTGTCTCATAGAAGAATATGTGTTCATAGTCAGTTGGTAGTTTGCTACTATTTTGACCCATCTGGAATGCTTTAGCATGCCTCAAACGTAGTTCTTTTGTGCACTGAAAGTATGTTCTCTGAGCTGTATGAACTAACTTTATGATCTTAATTTAATTCGTGAATCATAGAATCAAGACTAGAGATCCAGGACCATTTATCTTAGATTGTACTGATATTATCACAGGTTCAAAATCTGGATTCAAGTGAGTGAGACACTATCATTTTTCTTTTAAGGACAAATGAGGAGAATGTCTTCTAGTTTGCCAATGTGTTTGTGAGGATTGCTTCAAAAGAAAATCTCTGAAGCTATCTGTGGCTTAGATCATTGTTTGGTGAATTGATGGGAAGAAATATGGACCAACTGAGAATTGATTGTCTCTGAATTGAATATTTAATGTCACATTGATTATTAAAGCAATACCCAAAGATTTAGAAAGAATTAAGTCATTTATTGACTTCAAGTCATTTGACTTCTATGTTTCTTTATTCTCTTATTTTGAAAAAATACATAAACCTAAAATTTTCTTTAGGGGTAGTTCATCTTTGGGGTATGGATATTTGCATCATTTTGTGATTGAATTATATGAAAAGGTTTTAAAGTTCATGTAAAAATGGGCATTTGGGTAGGTAGGCTTTTCAACCCTGCTACTGTTGATATTTTGGGGTCAAATAATTGTTTGCTATGGAGGGCTACTCTGTGTGCTGTGGGACGTTTAGCAGTAGCCCCGCTTCCTACCTCCTGGGTACCAGTAGCAGCCCGACCCAAGTGTGACAACCCAAACTGCCTCCAGACATTCTCAAAATCTCACCCGGTTGAGAAGCATTGGTATAAGCAATCAAGCCATCACTCTATAATCAAGCCATCATGAAGGAAAAGCTGAGAGATCATATTAATACCGTACATTTTTAATAGTTATATTTTGGTGTCAATGTAAATTAATTTGTTATTTAGTATTTTTGAGTGGCGCATTGTTATGCAAGATTTTCTAAGGAAGACGTTCATTTGGAAATAAAGGATTTTCCATAGACGGCTCTCTCTATGTTCCTCCAGCTCTTGCGTATCATGTTATCAATTTTATGCTATGGTTGTAACAAGAGGATTGTAGTATTGACTTTGTTCTTCACCTGTTGATTGCATGCATAGTAGCAATGATGGAGTCACATCTCAGAACAGGAAGTGAATTGGGCCTTATCTTCGGACCTCTGCAAATTACTGGATCGCCTTCAAACCTCCCAGCACACATTTTGTCTGGACAAATCAGATTGCTTACTTTTTCCTTACGGTCAAGAAATGTGAATTATTTATCTTTGTCTCCCCAGCTTAGTGGCCAGCACAAAATAAATAGATGCTTTAAAATTGACTGAATAGGGGTAAATCTATGTGTTGATCTTGTAGACAGGAAGTTGGCATATGTTTTTCAACATCTTCTGTTCTTCTTTCCTCTTCCTTTATCCCTACACTTTCACTCCTGGCCAGTTCTTGCTGGCCTGAATTCGTCACAGATATTCTATTTTATTCCTTCACTGACTCAAAGGATGGCCAAGATGTTGCTGCTTTTCCTTCTGTAAACCTGAGAAGAACCAGAACAAAAAAAGCACTAAGAAATTTTAATGTAGGACACTGGGGAATACCAGTGAGAGAAATATTGGATCATTTCACCACCCACTGTCATTGTGATAATGCTACTGCTCTAAATTATAAAGGCAAAACTTTTTAAACTATTATATATTTTTTTACTTTTAATTGATTTCTACATCAGAATTCCTATAGGCCTGTTTCTCATCTTCAGTAATTTTTAATGTATTCTATAACTCTAAAATATGGCCCAATTTCCTATAGAACTTGACTATTTTTCAAAATCAATTACCAACACATTTTTAAAAATTGGTGGGTGGCGATTGGGTGGCTCAGTCAGTTAAGCATCCAACTTTGGCTCAGCTTACAAGCTTGCAGTTCATGAGTTCAAGCCCTGCGTCAGGCTCTGTACTGTCAGCTCAGAGCCTGGAGCCTGCTTCGGATTCTGTGTCTCCCTCTCTCTCTGACCCTCCCCTGGTCATGCTCTGTCTTTCTGTCTCTCTGTCTCTTTCTTCCTCTCAAAAATAAATAAACATTAAACTTTTTTTTTAATTGGGGGTGTTGGCAGACCTCACCAAAAAAGTGCCTGAAAATTATGAGAAACTGATAAAACCAAATGGCAAAGCCTTTGGAATTGGGCAGAACTAGGTAGTAATTGTCATGCTGCCTTTGATAAGTTGCAAGGATTTGGGCAAGTTATCTAAACCTATTGGACTTCAGTACCATTGCCTTTAAAATGAGTCTACCTAAGTGTCACTCTGAAAATTATAGAAACATAAAACTAAATTTGATCTAGGCTATTTGCATCAAGTAGGTAGTTGCAAGTCAGTCATAATCACACTAAATGCTCATGATGGTATGGTGATTGTGGAAATGCTGGTTGTGGTATTAACTAGACATGGATAGAGCCAAGCCTTTGCAAAATCCTGAAGTGTCTTATACCTTTCTTCTTCCTTTTTCTAGGTCAGGCTTAAATAGAATCTTTCCCTCTATCCTGTGCCATATGTTGTGCTCTATTGGCTGTCATTGAATCCTTGCTAAGCAGCTAAGTATCTTTTCCAAGGAGTATTTGTATTTTAATCGAGATATTTTTAAATGTCATATATAGGCTCAAGGATCTGAATAAAGACAAACTAAGGTCTCATTACCCTATTGCTCTATTTTTTCCTGATGATTTATTTTCTCCACTCCAGGATCCCAAAGCTAAGTATATCAGTTAGTCTTTCCCCGCAAACATGAAAATAACAACAGCTTATTGTTCCTCATGGTTCTTTGGGTAGACTATGTGGTTCTTCTGTTCCAAATGGTATTTGCTGAAATCATTCATGTAGTTACTGTCATCTTGAAACTCAGCTGGGGCTGGAATGTCCTAAGAACTAACATACCTGGTGCGTTAACTGAGGAGGAGCGATCGCAGGCTTGTCTAGGTTTCTCTCTTTCTTTCCTTCTCCCTCTTCTTCTGTCTTTCTTCCTCTACCCCTCTATCCCTATTCTTCTCTCTGTCTCTCTGTCTCATTGTTCAGTAGTTGAGCCCTTGCTACGTTGCATAGAGACTGGATCCAAAGAGGGCAAACATGGAAGCTGCATCAATCCAGAAGTCATACACCATCTCTTCTGCCATATTCTGTTGGTCGCAGAAGTGCCCAAATTCAGGGGAAGCGGAAACAAACTCTCTGGTTTGATAGGAAGAGAGGCATGTATGAGTAAGAATGTGGGGATCCACTAGGGGGGCTATATTTATAGACAATCTACCACTCTCTGGGAGACCATTCCATTTCACCCCAGTGTCTACTATCTCCTTCTCCTGAGTCCCTTTCCATATTTCTTCTGTCAGGATCAGGGGAACTGATGGCTTCACAGTTTATAAGTTTATGAGTGTTTATCATCATTCTCCTTAATACAGTAGGTTTAGTGCAAGGTAGAGGGGTTTTAGACCCTGCAGACCTCCAAATGGATGCGGGTCCACTCATTCCTGTTATACAATGCAATGCTGAGCGAGGTACATGCGTTCTCACCTCAGTCTTTTCATCTGCTAACTAAACAGAGATCAAACCTGCCTCCTAGGGCTAACATGAAATTTATATTAATATACTTTATATAGTGGAATTATTAACTGAAACTCAATAAATGTTCAGTTAATGTTAATTCTTCTTTCTGTCTGTTTTTACCTCTCCCTCCCAGTTTTTCTATCTGTTCTCTTTTTCTGGAAGAGAACAAATTTTTGAAAATTTCTAAACACTGCTTGTAATAATCAAACACATTTGTTTTGAGCCTTCTGATGTTTCCAAAAATTGATTTAAGATTTATAGAGAATTTTGAAAATTACTATTCTCTTACGCTGATTGCTCTATTCTTTCCTGAATTTGCCATGTTATTGCAACCCGTAAGCCTTGGCTTACATCTTCCTCTTGCCTGGTAATCCACCACCTTTTGCCTGTTCCTAGATCCACATGAGATCCTTTCTTTTCTAGAAGCATTATCTAATACTGCTGGTGCCTAATATTTACACCTTTGTGTTTTAACCCATTGTGTGTTTAATTTACTTTGTGTTTAATCCTTAATCCCTTCCTATCAGTTTTATGTTCCACATATTAAAACACATTTCTCCTCAGTGACCCACTCCAAATTCCACACAGTGTAACTAGAATTCAACCATCAACAGCTTCTCAATAACAATATGTTGACTTGAATTATTTTACAGAACACCCAAAGAAGCATTAAAAAGTTGTTTCTAGAGCTACCTCATCTACTAAAGATTCCAGAAACTGCAGTACTCAATGTCTTGATGAATCTTGTGTGTGTGTGCGCGTGTATGTATGTATTTGTATATGTATGTGTGTGTATATATGTATGTGTGTGTGTATATATATGTACTTGCAATGATTAGGGACAAATGAATGATTGCAGTTTTGGAGAGGACAAAATTGAAGAAACCACATTATCTTGCTTGATTCACGCATTATTTCGTGTGATCAGAATTTTCATAAAAGAAACTCTTAACCAAGACGTGACTGAGCATTAAAAAAAATAAATCATGAATGGGAGACTTCTTATAACATATTATAATACTTCTTATATTTAGAATATGCAAAGACTTTCTTTAGTGTGTATTGCTGATTTCTTTATTTCCTTGATAAATATTGTCAGAAGTATGTCCTAGAAGAGCACATAGAGGAGGTTCTTACCAATCCTTCAGTTTTTATGGCTCAACACCATTTGTTTGCTCTTCCTCCCTCTAAAATATTCCTTCCATGCATCCTTCACTCTAAATCGAAAAGCAAAAGTAAAGTCACATCTTCCCCTTCTAGATTACTCTGGCAGTTCATTTAAAAGTTAAAATTAAATCCTTAGCATGAGCCCCAAAACTGAGCCACAAGTTTTCTTTGTTTTCTACTAAACTGGCAGCGTGCAACTTAATGAAAAGAAATGGAGTGAAAAACAGAAATACATGGTCCTATGGTAGATCGGTATGTTTGTTATTTCTGATTTGTGTATGTGTAACTTTTTTAGTGAAATTATTAGTGCTCATTAAAAGATAATTACTTTAGCCTTGGTCCTGTTATTTGAATTCATCACTGAAAGACAGTTGTGAATTCAAGGCATTTTCAACTTCTCCGATATTTTCTGAAAATTTGTTTCCATCAATGTCCTTAAGAAGCATGATTTTTTTTAAAAAAATTGAAATATTTACTCTTTCATTTGCCACTCTTTCTCTGTCAACTTTTTGTTGGATATTTCTTCTGATTTTAAAATTTATATATCTTAGTTTTCGAATGTAGGGAATGGTCCCTTTCTAAGGTTTGAAATGGCTAATGGTTTGGTACCTCCATAGATCTATGACCACAAACTTGGATGTCTTTAAAAAAATTCTTTATTGTGAAAATTTTTAGGAGTACCTGGGTGGTTCAATCAGTTAAGCATCTGACTTTAGCTCAAATCATGATCTCATGGCTCATGAGTTCAAGCCCCGTGTTGGGCTCTGTACTGACAGCTCAGAGCCTGGTGCCTGCTTTAGATTTTGTGTCTCCCTCTCTGTCCCTTGTACTCTCTCTCTCTTTCTCTCTCTCTCTCTCAAAAATAATAAATATTAAAACATTTTTGTTTAAAAAGAAAAAAGAAATTTTTTAATCCAAACAAAAAGGTAGGAAGGAGATTACAATAAACCCCATACAGTAATTACTTAGCTGGAAAATATTAGCTTTTAAAAATGGATAAATATAGGGGCACCTGAGTGGCTCAGTCAGTTAAGCATCTGACTTCAGCTCATGGCAGATCTCTCGGTTCATGGGTTCAAGTCCTGCATTGGGCTGTGTGCTGACAGCTCAGAGCCTGGAGCCTGCTTCGGATTCTGTATCTCCCTCTCTCTCTGCCCCACCTCGACTAGCACTTTGTCTTTTTCTCTCTCAAAAATAAATAAACCTTTAAAAAAACTTTAAATGGATAAATATAAATTTGCTCTAAAAATATCAAAGTAATTCTCAAGTCATTTTGTAATTTGATGTAAGTTATATAAATGAGTTTTATTGCTTTTTATGGCTATTTAACCTTGATCTTCACATTTAGTATCTATCGTAATTGTTAGTACTTAAAAATTTTCTGAATTCTTGGGGTGCCTGCCTGGCTTAGTTGGTAGAAGGCATGTGACTCTTGTTCTTGGGGTCATGAGTTCAAGCCCCACATTGGGTGCAGAGATTACTTTAGAAAGTTTTTTTGAATTCTTAATATTAGTTTGTATTAATCCCTCACTTATATCCTGCTGTTTCACTACTTGGACTTCTCAGACTTTTAAAATTTTAGTTATTTCTGCTTTTCACTCTCAAGGAAAAGCTACTTATTCTTGTCATAATCCTCTGGCGTTATTCTGATGTCTTCTAACTCAATCAGAGGTCTTTTCAAAGGAAATCAAGTTCTGCCATTGAATTCTAAAACAATTCTCCTTTGTCTTTTTAGCCAATTCTTGTATGAAGTCTCCTCCCAAACTTCCCACAATCAGTGACTTAAATTCCTCACACAGAACAATTGAAGTGAATATATCAACTAAGTGAATAAAGAATCTGATTAAGTAACTCTGACAGCGGTTAGTAACTGACTTCCCTGAATCCATGTACTAAGTAATGAGTAGCAAGATTTGTAAACAACCTAATAATACATCTTTCAGACCAGGAATTGTGGAAAGCCAAGGCACCTACTGCATTACCCAGCAAACTTCTCTACTAAATGTACATTTATTTCTAGTTTGAGAAATGTACAAAGAATAGTACTCTTTTGACCTAAGATTACCTATTTAGTCATTTCCATTTTCTTTAAATGACAGAGTTCTCTCATTGAATACAGTCTCACTCCAAAGTTCAGTTTTATAAAATAGACACAAAGAAATGGGGCTTCCTGACCTAGTGTGTTTTCTGACTTTCTTCTGTCTCACACTCACTCATTTCCATCCTATGACACTTCCTCTAAACTCTGGGAATCTCAGGATCCCAGTTAAAAGCCACAGTTCCCCAATGACTGGATATTTTGTAATATTAAAGAATGTGGTTATATGTTTATGTGGTATGTATTGTGATTTGTTTTTAAAACCTTTTATCATATATCTGTGTATACATACATTTCAATAGATAGAATGTGTAGAGAGAGATAGGCAAACAGACAGATATGATGCCTTGAATTTTCCTCAAAAGAAACTGGAGAAGTGGATGGGGTTGAGGTACACAAGACCATACATGTATTCATACTTGTTTAAGTGAGTTGATGGGTAAACCAGAGATAGGGTTCTACAGAGAAACAGAACTATAAGAATCATGTATAATTATCATGTATAAGTAATAACTATAAATATATATGTATATAAAATCCTTTTCCAGTTTATATATTCAAGATCAGCACCAACCAGATATCCAGCTGCACACCCTTATTTGTCTGTTCTTTTTTTGTGATATATGTTGTACCTAATAAAACATTTATTTCAATATGTAAATAAAAGAAACTGAAAATAATGATATCAGAAGTGGGATCAAACATACATGATTTTGTAAAATACAGAATCAAGTTTTATGCACCGCAGTCTTTTGAGGATCTCTGTGGAAAATAGGCTAAAAACAATAAAAGATTAAAACAATGATGGTGACAATGATTAGCTGATGAGCATAGCATCTAGCTCCATTCCCAGTAGTCAATGATATTCAAATATAACATATATATAAGTATTTTTCTTATTTTGTTTATTAAAAAATTAAATACCTATTCTATGCCAGATGCTAATTTAAATATTGATAAAACAACAATAAGACACACAATGTGTTTAAGAGTGACAGATGTAAAAATACACACATTTGCTTTATAGATGTGTAAATTTGTATGCTTGTTAATGATAAATTTTCTGGCATATGCCAGTAAAGTGTCATCTTCTGATCAGATGGGTTCCTTGTAACAGTTTTGTAAAAGGTGGAAATAATATGTTTCGAGGAAAGACTCATTTTCCAGATTGACAAACTCTTGGGAAGGACCAGCATCACGGAGCGTGAAACACCAGCTCCGGGCTTTCGTGCGGCTTAGATTCTCAAGTATTGAAAGCAATTAAAAGGCCTCAATGTGCTGCACCCAAACTCCCTAAAAACAGACCACTGCTTAGACACAATCTGAAAAATATTGTATTTTGACTTTTATTTTGAAATAGTAGCAGATTCACAGGAATTTGCAAAGGTAGTAGAAAGAGAAAAAGGTCCCAATTGTTCACAATATTTACATTTTCTATGAGTATAGTGTGATAACAAAACTGAAGAATTAACATTGGTGCGGTATGTGTGTGTTGATTTATGCCACTTTATCACATGGGTAAAGTTGTGTGACTACCACCATAACCAAGATATATAACGCCTTTATGACTACAAATATCTCACCTTTGCTTTCCTTATATCGTCATACCCCATACCCTCCACCATTCCTAAGCCCTGACTACTGCTAATCTGTCCTTCATCTCGCACACTTAGAGAATGTTATATAATTAGAATCATAGAAACATATATTTGTAACCTTTCGACATTAGATTTTTTAACTGAATATAATGCCCTGGAGATCCATGCAAGTAGCTGAATATATCAATAATTTGGTCCTTTTTATTCCTGAGTGGTATTCCATGTTATGGATATACCACAATTTATATTAAAAAATTGGTTGTATCCAAAATGTTTCCACCTCTTGAACTTACGAAGTAGAGGCCACCTAACTAAAATCCACTTAAATCTGCTATGAGCAATTTGGCACAGGCTTTAGTGTGGACATAGTTTTCATTTCTCTGAAATAATTGCCTAGGAATGCAATTGCTGGCTTCTATGTTTAAGTTTATATTTAGTTGTTATTGTTTTTCAAGAAACTGCCAAACTAGTTTTCAAAGTGACTGTATCATGGTACATTTCCATCAACAATCTACATCCTCACCAGCGATTGGTATTGTCACTATTTTTCATTTCAGCTTTTCTAGGAGGTGTATAATGATATCTCATTTTAGTCTAAATTTGCTTTTCTCTAATGGCTAGTGATGTTGAACATACTCTTCATATGATTATTGGACATCCTTATATCCTCTAGTGAAATGGTTTTTAATTTTTTTTTTTGTTTATTTATTTTAGAGAGAAGGAGAGATAGAGTGTGAGCAGGGGAAGGGCAGTGGGGGCGGGGGGACTCTCAGAGTAAGAAAATTCACAGTAGAAGATTGTATAGTTCATCATCTGGAAAATCATAAAATATGTGATGTCTCTTGAAAAAAAATTACTTGAAGATGTATCTCAGCCAATAGAAGGATTCAAAATGATAAATTTAAAAGTGTGGAAGTTACAAGTTTATGTTTTTCCATAACCAGTTTGGACCAGTAATATATTAGTCAAGAAAGATTCTCCAGTTCATGGAGTAAACCAGGCCGTATAGCAATTTGCTGCATTTTTCTGCTTTCACTTCTAGTCATTTCTATGTGTCAGTAAATATTTGTTCTGGGGCATGTCCTTACTCCACAGTTCAGATAGTAACTCTCACCATGTCAGATCACTGCTTACACAGTTATGTTTATTCTGCCCCCGTGACCAGTGGTCAGGTGGTAACACTGTTGATGTAGGTTTGGATCTCTAGGCAGCAGCCCTGGGATGGACATTGCAGGATTTTTAGTAGAGTTTCTTCTTGGGAACAATACTTGAATAAAGGAAGAGAAGGGAGGGCAGAGCAGAGCAGGGAGTTGGCCAACAGCGCAGCTGCAACAAGGTATTTTGCTGATGCCCAAGTTCACTTTGGTCAAAGTCACTTTCTATGGCCGGGAGCAGCTCCGAGTGGTCTGAGGACGGAGGTGAGGGCTCTGGGCAGGCACTCCCAGCAACTGCAGTTTCGCATTTTAGTTTAGAGGGAGCATCTGGGCCGTGTCACAGTGCTGCATTCACGACAACTCTGCTAGCAGACTCTTGTACTTTTTCATTTCCCATCAGAGAAGGGAGGCTTAATCAGTGGCCAATAACCATTTGCATTGCAAATCTTTTAAAAATGATTTTAGGGGTGCCTGAGAGGCTCAGTGTCTGACTCTTGATTTCGACTCAGGTCATGATCTCATGGTTCCTGAATTTGAGCCTCGCATTGGACTCTGTGCTGACAGTTCGGAGCCTGCTTGGGATTCTCACTCTTTGCCCCTCTCCTGCTGTCTCTCAAAATAAATATTTTTAATAAAAAAATAAAATAAATGATTATATATATTTAAAATTCATATTGTACCTGTTTTACATTAAGTTTTTTATTTTAATTCCAGCTAGCTAGTTAACATTCAGTGTTATATTAATTTCAGGTGTACAATATAGCAATGTACCATCCACTTCCATACATCACCCTGTGCTTATCACAAGTGCACTCCTTAATCCTCATTACGGAATTAACCTATGCCCCTCCAGTAACCATCAGAATGTCAAATTCATATTTACTGTTTTTTCTTAATTGGGTAAAGAAAGCTAAGAATCCAGCCCATGTCCACTGACAGATATTTTCCCCCTCAGCCCTCTTCGTTTCTAGGCTCTACAGTTATTCCTGTGTTAATTATGTTTAAGATTAGTTTATATTATGTGAGATCAGTAATATTAAAACAAAAAAAGTCTAGAACAAAATAAAAAAGTAAAACTGTGAAAATTTAAATAATTTCTGGAAGATGGTATTATGAAAGACATAACATTTCCAGCTTCATGCTGTTTTACATTTCTAAATTTTATAAAATGTACATATATTAGTTTTTAATATTCAAGGAAAAAAGTATATGTACTATATAATTGCACTTGAGTTTATAAAAAACAAATGCAATAAAAATTTGTAAGAAAATGCAGAAAACCCTTGATAATGAAAACAAGTAGGCATATTTTTAAATTTTTCCTGTATTTTCCAAGTGAAACTTCTGTCATTCCACTACAAATGAGTTTTCCCTTGGTTACTGATAGAGTCTCTATCAAGTTGAAGAAGATTCCTCCTATTGCATGCTTATTATAAAGTTTTTTCTTAAAAATAAGAATATTTGTTGCATTTTTAGAAATTAATATTTATTGAGATGATACTATGCCTTTTCCTTTTTGTAAATCTGCTGAATAAAAAGATCCCTGAGTTGGAACCATGGTTGTATAAATGTCACATAATATGGTACATTTTCTTTTAATACACTTCTATATTCATTATACTAATGTTCTATTTAGGATCTTTGCATTTATATTCAAGTTTATTTATACTTATTAATACTTATTTTTTTATATTATACCCATCTAGTTTTGGGGTCAGAGTTTTCCAGACTTGTAGATTAAATTCAGAGGCGTTCAGACTCTTTTGTATTTCAAAGCTTTAAAAGAGTTATTTATTCCTTTAAAGCTTAATAACACTGACCTTTAAAACTGTCTGAAATAGACGTTGGTGGAGAGTGACAAGCAGTCTGGCTGAGAGGGTCTCTGTCAGCTGCCTTCTTAAGTCACTGGTCTATCCAAGGTGATTATTATTTTGGGAGCCTGTTGTGATTTCTACTTCCTTCAAAGTATTTGTTTAATCTAGAAGTCTATCCTGATAAAATCTTGCACAAACTAACCTCACAATTTTTTAATGTTTAGTTATTTATTTTTGAGAAAGAGAGAGAGAGAGAGAGAGCAGGGAAAGGGCAGAGAGAGAGGAAGACAGCGAATCCCAAGCAGGCTCCGCAGCTGTCAGCACAGAACCCGAGGTGGGGCTCGAACTCATGAACCGTGAGATCATGACCAGAGCCACTCAGATGCCCCGTTGTCTCATAGTTTTTAAAGTCTTCTAAATTCCTGTACTTTAAAAAAAAAGTATTTGTATTGTCTCTGTTTTTTCCCCTGCATACAGTTGCCAGAAGCTTAATTCTTTTTATCTTCTTTTAGTTTTTTTTTTATCATATATTTTTCTCTTTTTTAAAAAATTTTTAATGTTTACTTTTTTACCTTTGAGAGAGATCAAACCAGGAAGGGGCAGAGAGAGAGGAAGAGAGAAATTTCAATCAGAGCCTGATTAGGAGGCTTGAACTCACAAACCATGAGATCATGGCCTGAGTCGAAACCAAGTTGGATACTTAACCTACTGAGTGATACTGGCGCCCCTTAACTTTGTTTTCTATTTCACTTATTTCTATTTTTGTTTCTGTACTCTTCTAGTTTACTCTATTTGGCTTTCTCTTTGTAAATAATTGTATTTTGTGACTTGAAGAAAATTTCTACATATTTTACATTTTAAATATCTATTTTGTTTTAAAATTTTTTAATGTTTTATTTATTTTTGATACAGAGAGAGACAGAGCATGAGAGGGGGAGGGGCAGAGAGAGAAGGAGACACAGAACCGGAAGCAGGCTCCAGGCTCTGAGCTAGCTGTCAGCACAGAGCCTGACGCGGGGCTCGAATCCACGAATGTGAGATCTGACCTGAGCTGAAGCCGGAGGCTTAACTGACTGAGCCACCCAGGCGCCCCTCTATTTTGTTTTATATACTGGATATTTATACATGATAACTTTTAGAACACATGCACTTTAAGTATTAATTTACTTCGGATCCATTTTCAATCACATCCATTGGGTTTGAACATTAAATATTCTTGGTAGCATTGTTTATTTTTAAAAACAATATTCATTCATTTCCAAAAGTCTGTACTTTTATTTACTAATTTCTTTTTTTAAAATTTTTTTAAATATTTATTTAATTTTGACAGAGTGTAAGACAGAGCACAATAGATAGAGAGGTAGACACAGCATCTGAAGCAGGCTCCAGGCTCTGAGCTGTCAGCACAGGAGAACACATTAATACTCTAGTATAAACAAATATATTATAAAAGTATTTTACAATGTAAAAGAGGGGATGTGAGGGGAAGTGGGAAAGAAATGGAGCCCAAAACTGACCACTGGGGAGGTGTGTTTTCCAGTGTATGTTGCTTTTGATGCAAAGAAAAGAGTGAAATGGTAGGAGAAAAGCAGAGGAGATAATGGTTATCTAGGTGATAGATCCATTTTGACCCAACAGGATAACACAGATAAATGAAACATGTAATCCGAGGCTCCTGCTTAGTTGCCCATAACCTATGATGAAGTGGAAAGAACACAAGATTTCAAGTAAGATCATTAAGGATTCAAATATCAGTCCACCATCCACCCATTTTGAATTTTGTCAAGTTACAAGGTTTCTACGACCTTTCATTTGCTTTTCCATAAATGGAAAAACTGATCCTTTATGAGAACCAAGGCTGCGTTCCTAGCCTGATTCCTAGAACATGAGAGAGACGCTAAGGAGATATGGTGAATACACAGTGTTTTGTTGAGAAGTCCTAACTCACAGGACTATGAACAAAACTTTAAATTTTCTTCCTGGAAATGATCCTCACTCGTATCGCTCAATAACTGAAATTGCTTATATAGTTGTGCTGCTTACAAACATACTACCTCGTCCTCTCATATATTACGCATTTACTTTTTTGAACAGATGGTCACTTCCAGGTCAGTGAAATTTTTATCTTCTTCCCTTCATTGGGTCATTACTGTTTTCATTTTCTTTCTACCTCAGCTTACATGGTTCATCATTTTAAAGTCCCTTACGCATATACCCTAAACTCTTTCGTACTTCCACATTCTCTCTATATCCATCTGAAAACGCTGCAAACTCATAATGAGAACCAACAATACCTTTTTTCTGGCCTAAACACAAGTGGCTACGAACTGCTGGTATAACACCTACATTAGGGAGGATGGGAATCACTTTAAATTTATTTTTAGCAGCCTCAAATTGGGCAGTCAAATTCCCGAAGAAATCTATCACTTTTCCTAGTGATAGTCCATCCTCTACAACAAATATTTCACTCATTCTTCATTGCCTTGCAGCCTACTAATTACCCATCATAGTTAGCGTTTGACTTCACTTCCAAAGCCAATGATATAGGAAGGAAGGAAGGAAGGAAGGAAGGAAGGAAGGAAGGAAGGAAGGAAGGCAGGAAGGAAGGACGGACCTCTCAGATAGGAGCTACTTCATCTTCCTGTCTTCAGACCTGTATGTTCATCTCCATGTATATTAAATCAATGTCCTCCTTACCTCCTATTAAAAGAGAGGGATGGGATGTCTCTTCCACCTCAGGAGACATATTTCACGTTTTAAATATCAAAGTGAGGTGTGAAGACACTCTGGCCCCTCTCTCTTTCTCGGAACCTTCTTTTCCCTCAGATTCTCTGCCACCACAATTATCTTTTCCCTCCTTTTTGTATTGCTCTTTTTCAGACTCTTTTTAGCCTCACAGTTGGCCTATTACATTTTGGAGGGCCTAGTTTTTCTTCTGCCACTCTGAACTCGATTGCGAGATAATTTCATAATCCATTAAGTGACAAAACCATGCGACTTCTGTCTCTAAATATTTCAAGTGTGTCATCTTTGTCCCACCTCTACTGCTACTGCCTGTTTCAGCTGACCTACTAAAATGGCCACTTGGGTGATTCCTCTATTGATGCTTTCTGTCAGTTTCTGCACTGCAGGGTAATATGCTATTTTGAAACCTCAAGTTTTTTCATGTCATTTCGATGCTTACAACCTTGCTATGGCTTCATGTGACGGAACGGCTAACCATCCCCCCACAACTCATCCATTGGTATCAGAACCCTCTCCAACTTACAACAGAGATTCAGAAGGGAGCAAGGCTGTTCTGCTAGTGGCTATATTTTCTAGCCTCTTTGTAGTCAAATGTGGCTAATGTGGTTTGAGTAAAAGTGGTGTGAGTGACCCCTGGCTCCTCACAGGACGCTTCGTGTCCTCTACTTACGTCCTCTTCCTCCTCCCCCAGGGGACCTGCCTTGGACTCAGAGATGGAGGCCACTTCTAAAGGATGGCAGAGCAGCTCCACAGCCTTTCATTCCCAACCTCTGCTGTGTTACAGGAAAGGAAAAGAGAGTGAGACAGAAACACACACCCACCCCCACACCCCCACACACATACCCACACACACACAGAAAGAGAGAGAGTCATTTTCTTTTTCAAGAGTTCTTATTCAAGCCTAAGCTATTCCCTAATTAATACTTTTTACTGTTGCATTTAGAGTAAAAACCAAAATTCTTACCGTGGCCTCAGAGGCCCTGGGTGGTGGGCGCTCTGTCTGCTCTGCCTCCTTCTCCTTTGACCTCTTTGCCTCCCGTTCTCTATATCCAGATCCTGCTGGACTTCTTTCAGTTTTTCAGAGATGCTGAGCTCTTTTGTGCCCAAGGCCCTCACACCGTTTACTTGCTCTGTTGGAAATGCTCCTCCCTCTGCTACCCCTCATCTTGTCTTATTAACAACCAGTCCTCTCTCAGATTTTAACCTGAAGTCATTTTTCTTAAGCAATTGATGTCCCCACCCTCCTGAGCTGGCCACCTCTCCAAAGCATTGGGTCAGACCCCACAGCTTTACCACTTTAGTCTTGTCCTTTTTTTGTTGTGAAAAAATTTTTATTAAAAAATACCATATATAAAAATATATGTTTATATATAATATATGCTTAATATATTATATATTAGGTTATGTATTTAATACATATATTAATATAGAATATATAACCTATTATATGATAAGTGTATAAATATATTTAATATGTCTATTAAATATATGGCATATATTATTATATATTGATATATATAATATATATAATATATATGTAAATTTGGTTCCTGGATGCAACTCCAATGCACATGTGTGTGTGTATTGATTATGTGTAGTTTAATACAGCACATACATTCCCCTAAATATGTGTTATTTAGTTTTGCTTGTATATGTATATTATGAAAATATTGCCATGTTGTCTATTTTGTTTCTTCCTTTTGTACTCATTATTATGTTTTTGAGATATTTCTGTGGTAACAGGTAGGCACTATTTCAGTCATTTCCCATTCATTCCCATGCATGTCCATTAATGCAATTTGTGTATCCTGTGTCATACTTCTGTCATGGTCTGTTCCTACATTATTTTGTTTATGGGCATTTGGATTATTTTAGTTATATGCGCAAACACATGTCCATATTACATATATATGTATATATTTATGTGTTTGTGTATATATGAAAATTACAGATATTGTTGTCTTGAATACTTTGTATATTTAAA
>NC_043704.1:133180758-133249897 GCF_006229205.1 Suricata suricatta
ATATATATAATTTTTTTTTAAATAAGTTGTTCCCTATTCTATTTGTGGTGTTTTTGTTTTGTTTTCATTCAGGAACCCAGGGGCATTTTAAATTCATCTCTCTGCTTGGGAGATTTTAGATCTCATAAGTAGAATGATGTTCAACCCCAATCCTGCACAAGGATTAAACTGTGACTAAAACTTTTCAATGAAAACTTCTTTTCTTCCCTTTAGAGCCAAGATCCAGACAGATTTTTTTTCTAATTTCTTTTTGCGAGGCCCCTTTTTAAGACTATAAAATTGCTGTTGTTCTATTTGGAAAATCACGACTATTGTATAGATTTCTCCACTGAGAAGGGGATTGGCTGATTGTCATAAATCTCTCATCTGCCCACATGGTAACTAACACTGTACTTCCACCTGGCATTTTGATACCACCTGATACATTTTATAATTTTGATACGTGTCTGGTGAAGCAGGCACATCTATTCTCTGTTGCCGGGAGCCTAAACTGCTAGAATGAAATTTGGAATTTGTATACCGATATTTAAAATGTACATACCCACACCTAGTAATTTATCTACGAAATATCCTGGCATGCCAGCGCAAGGCCCTGTGTGTTTAGGAATTTAATTGCAAGATTATCTACACAGATTTTTTTCTTAAATCCTGACTAAACCTAAGTGTGCATGATAAGGAAATAGTAAAATAAATCATTCTAGTTATATCCTTAACATGGCATGCTATTAAAAAGAATGTGAGAGAGCAATAATGTACACATCTTGAATGATTTGCAAGTTACTTTGATGTGAAAAAAAGAATATGTAAACCGTTTTATTGTAAATTTCCACTTATGCAAAGAAAAATAAGTATAAATGTGGATATAGGATATATATTAGATATTTTTCTGGAAAAATGTCAAGAAAAAACATTGGGAGCAGAATTAGGGATCTGAATATGGAAGAGTACAAAAATAGGAGTAAGATTTTTTTTTTGGCTTAGCATTTTTCCAAACTGTTTGAAATTTTCTCTGTGCTCTTGTATGTTTTACTGTAATTCAAAAATTAATGCTGTTAATAAGATGACAAAAATACATAAATTGTAAAGGACTAAAATTAACTGTCATTAGGAGCCAGTAGATAATTTTAAGTGTTGGGAAACATGTACTATGTGTCTTGAAAGGGAACTGTCAAAACCTGACTTTCTTGGGATGAATGATGCATTCGTTGGTGCTTAATGAGTTTTATTTTCCCCCAGACAAAGCCAAAGGAAGATCAAGAGCAGGGACCCACCTTGACTCAGCCCGGAGACGGAGTCGAGCGGTCCTTTATCACATCTCTGGGCACCTGCAAAGAAGAGAAAAGAACAAATTGAAAATAAATAATGTAGGTGGTATGTGTGTACACTATGAATGTTAGAGTTTACCCTGGTGCCAATATTTGATTCGCCAAAGAAAGGCTCCCATGACTCATTTATTGGCTTTCCTAGATTTTTTTGCACTTTGGCTTATGCTTTCCTATAAAGAATAAACTAGAAAAGGTCAGCAGTCATGAGGCATTTCTGTTATAAAGGTGCTTACTCAGAGTGTTATCACAGCATAGAGATTAGACTATTACTGTGGTTGGTATGGTACGGTACTAGGGATGCTGTGAATGGGGACACACTGGTTACATTTTATGAACAAGATGATGTACCAAGTCCTGTTACACATTCATATTTGGTTGGTTAAAATTTCTCTAATTTAATTTTAGTTCCATTTATTCTGCACTTTATCTAATTTCACTTAGTGCTTTTATCCAGGAGGACCACAAGCAAATCACAGTCATTACTCCATTTAAAAATTTGCATCTTCTACAAAACAGAATTGGAAATTTCACACAGTGCAACACAGGATTTGAAATTCTGTGCCTTATGTCGTATAGTTTTGTCAAAAGTTGCACTCTTAGTAAATGACAGGAAGGCTACTTTCTGAACCCTTGTGCTTATGTGTCAAAAGCCACAGCAAATAACTGTGCCTTAAAAAGGCAATCCTGTGCAGCATTTTACATGACACACGTCTTCCTGGATTTGATACTAATTTCATAACTGGTTCTTAGCGCTGAGAGGTCTCACCAAGAAACCCAGAACTATTTGTGTTTAGTTACGGATATTCAAAGATAATTTTGCAAATGATGGTAGTATCATTAATTTGTGTTGTGGATTTTTTAGAACACACATCTTTGGGTGGGGGGTGGGGGTTGATGTGACTGGATAGCAGATACAAATACTCAGGGTCTAACTTGCCAATGACCTTAGAAAAGCAATGACCTTAGAAAAATCACATCAAACAAGCAGAGCTGTCTTGGAATCTACCTAAGATCCAGAAGTTCTGGGAGTCAGGGACACAGGGGGTTCTTTGGCATCTTACTTTTTGCATAGAAACCTCTAGACTACCTGATACACATGTGTTGACAAAACAGTCATTCAAAGTACCCATTTCTCTGTAGTGCACAAAGAAAGATGCCCCAGTAGAGCGATGGGAGAGGGGGTTGGGTGGGGGAGGGGTTGGGAGTGGGATCTGACAAGAAAGTGCTGTGAACCTAGTTCTGCTTCCATGTGGTTTCTCTCTGGACACCACAACAAACTAGTTTGGTCCATTTGTGCCGTAAGACCATCCCCCATGCCATGCCGGTGCTGATCTGCCAGGAACCACCATTGGGAGTCACACACTGCTTATTTCGGCCTGACTTAGTATAAAGATTTTCTGGGGATCCCTGTGCCCCGGTGTCATTGATTTCCCGAGAGCCCAGGGACAGACTTGGAAGAGCGCACACCTCTTGACCTATGGATCCTTCCACTGGTTCCTATTCACATCCCCCTTCAGTTACCAAGCCAGCCTTAGTGACAGTAAACAAGTTCTAGGAAGAAACAAAGGTAACCGCATCTGGGCTTGATTGTATGCACATCAACCAACAAAGCACCTAAACAAATATTAGCTAGAGGTTCTGTAACGCTGAAAGCGGCCACTGTCATTTACCCTTTAGTTGGAAATCATTTAAACATAGCAAGTATAACTAAGCTTCAAAATGTGTTTGCTGCACATGCTGTTTTCCCCTTTAGATCCAACAAAGTACAGAACAGTACTTAAAAATTGGATTCAAAAAATCATAATTCTCATGCTTCACTAATTTGCTGAATTGCCAGTCATCGAAGAAATACAAACATGAGGGGGAGCATTAAAATAATACCTACTAATTAAGGATGTCTAATCAACACAGTGACTTCAGTAACACACGCTGTATCTTACTTCTAATATTTAGAATCTGGACCGACCCTGTTCACCATCTTTTTTCAAGGAGGACAGAGTAGAATGGCTAAAAGACAGAGAAGGAAAAAGAGGGGGAAAAAATGATCTGGAGCGTTTATCAGCTGAACAACTCATTTGAGGGGAATTCTGGTTATATTTCACACACACAAATTCTCAGTATTTTTATAACTGTTTACAAATTCCTTTTACTTACATCGTATTATTTGATTTGCACAGCAAGCCAGTACTAGGTATGATTTTTATGAGTTCCGTTTTAGTGACGGAAGAGAACTTCTAAGAGATCTCCAAAGTAGAAGCAGGATGTGGGACCCAGCTGTGAATCTTCTGATTCAGAGCCTTGGGCTTTTGTCCCCTGCCCTGCGGCTCCCTCTGTGATACCGTTCCGCGGAAAGGGAGTGTATGATTCAACCGTAGGCAAATGAACTCATGAGGCCATTAGCGACGTTTGTGAATCAGGACGTCACATCTTCCAGTCTTGGCTCTAACTGCCTGGGGCATCTCAGAAAAGGACTTAATTTCTGCTTTTGTTTTGATGGGTTACTTGTTTAAATAACAATGTGATGACACAGTGTTTCCGGCGCAAAGAAACGTGCGGATCAGATGAGAGCCCCCGGGAGCTTGAACGCAGAGTCCTTTCAATGCCCCACTCGTACCAGCGGGGTAAGGGTGGTCCTTGAAGCCTTAAGCTGTCCTGGGACTTACAGAAACACTTTCCTATCCTTCAAAAGTTAGCCTCAAAGAAAGGCGACAGAAATGGTTTAGGAAGCAGTTAACTTAGGTTTTGGCCTTTGATTTCAGTAATTTATAGGGTAGAGGTTAAACAGCGAAAACAGCATTGGTCCTAAAGAACATGCTGCAGAATTAATAAATACTATATGACTGAAATTTCGAATAGCTGGTGGCATTTTTCCCTAGGCAAGCTCCGTGTGTCAGTGTTATAAATAAGAAGTGTCTCTTCCCCCTCCTTGCTAAAAACATACTTTCCAATGGTAAGAAATTTTCTTCCATTCAAAAAGTTTTTGATAAAACTTTACAAATCTGGTGGGGGAGGAAACGGCCTCTAGTTTTTTTTCACTCAGGGGACTGTGTTATGATGTTTGTGGGATCTGAATAAAAAAAAAAAACCTTCACAATTTAAACCTTGAATTTTCTTAGTTTTTATTTTATTAATACTCTTTAATGTTTATTTTTGAGAGACAGAGAGAGAGAGAGAGAGAGAGAGAGAGAGAGACCATGAGTAGGGGAGGGGCAGAGACATAGAGATAGACAGAATCTGAAGCAGCTTCCTGAGCCCAAGTCAGACACTTAACCGACTGAGGCACCCAGGCACCCAGATATGTAACACATTTTTAATATCTTTTAAGATAATCTTAAGGAATGTGTTTTAAGTAGCCTATAAAGATGAAGTAGTGTCATTTATTTTTGACTTGTAAAAGTAATTCATACATAGCTGACTTTTTGTATCAGCACTACTAATGCCTCATGTAACCCAAATAATCCAAAGAAAATACTTCCTGAGTTTTCCCAACCCTCAGTCCTAGAGCTGGCATCAACTTCAAACAAGGTAAAATTTTAATCTCTGTAATATGGTAGCAAAAGCCTTAGTCAGATAGAAATTGAGGTATTCCCTCATGGCTTCTCTGTTAATGTTTTATATTTGAAAAAAAATTATATGGGAATCCATCATGTCCTTCTATAAACAGAAGTACTAATCAACCTTCACGTAGTTAATACGTAACCAACCCTAACTCTCTCTTCTCCTATCCACCTGTCTGCACCTTAATAAGAAGCCCAATAGGTTTACTTCATTCTCCTCTTCCCAGTTTTATGCCAAAGCCCACCCTTAAACTTGTTTCTAGAAACCAGAGAATGAGATGAAGGAGGCAGATAAAATACGAGGGAACTGAATGGAACACAGATGTAGTGGCAGATGGGCGTCAAAGGACCATCTGGAAGTGGTGTAGCAGCCCCTTACCATGAAATCCTGGCATTACGAGGTGCCTGCGTGGGCTGAGAATATTAATAGGATGTAGAAACGTGTGTTGGGAATCCTACCAAAGAGAGATGTAAGATAGGGGGTGCATTAATATTAAGGCAGCAAAAATCATTGGTCCCTAACATTCACCACTAAAGAGCTACCTTTCTTGAATCCTCTAATACTTCAGGAATCCCTGAAGATACCCCATTAACTTGCTCTTTCTCCAGTGGCTGAAACAAGAAAAAACAAAAAACACTGTGACCTGCAAGTGATATATATTCTAAAACTTTTTAACTGTTCACTTCATTCAACTTAACTTTCAAATTTAAATTTCCATTACCGATCTTGTATTCCTCATTAATTGAGGTCAGAGCAAGGTCTGCAAGTATCTGGTCACAGGCTTGTCACATTTCCACACACACTATTGTTGGGCCTCCCTTTGTCTCATAGCAATGAGAATTGTTCATCAATTGGGACTGCTTTCAAAGTGACGTACGTGCTTTTGCAGTTATAAAACTCCAGCAATTCTGCATTTAATCAGTGGCAGTGAACACTGCCTTTCTCCTCCTATGACTTGAATAACTCTTAAGTAACTGTTTCTCACGTTGCCTCGTAACAAGGACTAGCCAGTGTCAGGATGAACATGTCCGTCAAGGGTCTGAGATGCAGGCTCCCAACTTGAAACTTCTCCAGCAACCACAATGCAAAACGCCAAGTAGTTAGCAGAACCTGGTTATATGTTGGAAGAAACGTAAATAGCATTAACCATTGAATGATGACTATATATTTCTATCCTCTCTAGGAAAAATATGGTAGCTTTGGCATTATTAGAAGAATTTCAGGTCAAACATACCCTGTAGGTAACGACTGTCATCTCAAAACTATGAGTATATGGAATGTCTCCACAACAATAGGAAGACAAATGTGTGTTTGTGTTTCCAGTGTGTATAGGATTATGCTTGCAACTGTGGATGTGTGTAGGTGACATTTTTGGTAGTGATCTTTTTGTTCTTAATGAACAAAGTCTGGATTCTCGCTTAACATTCATGACTAAATTCTGCACATTCCTGTTACTTATAACAAAGTTCTGTGCTCAGTTTTAGTATATACGTCTCCACTTTTTGCCTCACCAACGTCTAAAAGTCAATTGTAAGAGACATTGGCATTGCGTGTATGAATTATGCTCCTCACAGATGATAAGGCTGTGTGATCCTTGCTTCTAATGTTGTGTCTCCCTTCTCTCCTTTTTGTCTTTATCCACAGAATGTGTTTGTAGATAAACCAGCATTTCCGGAGTATAAAGTCTCTGATGCAAAAAAGTCCAAATTCATACTTTTGCATTTTAGCACTTTTAAAGCTGGCTGGGACTGGCTTATTCTCCTGGCGACGTTTTATGTCGCCGTGACCGTACCTTACAACGTTTGCTTTATTGGCAACGATGACCTGTCCACGACACGGAGCACAACAGTCAGTGACATTGCAGTGGAGATTCTTTTTATTATAGGTAAGACCCCACGGCTGCTTTCCTTGGAGATTTGCATAGAGGAAGTAAGTGTGTTCCAGATTTTTCTGACATGAATTTGAACGAAGATCCATTTGCATGGGCATGACTAAGCCTTTGATGCAAATTATGGAGAAGCACATATTTGGATTTCTGAAAATTGCCTCTTCCAGCTTTTCTACCATTCCTTTAGTCAAACAGATCGAAGCCCATTTCTTGTGTTTCTATCCTTGTTTCATCAAAAATGGGCTAACAAGACTTAATGGTTATTTTCTTGGTACTCTCACATCCATCCTGATCTTAAGTGTTCAGGGTCAAAGACGGGGCTTGGCGAGATGGCATCAGCGGCGTTCTGATAGTGGTGTGGTCCTGGGCATGGTTCTCCATACCCTTTCACTCCTTTTCAGCATGTTGGTGGTTGTTGCCATAGGTGGCCTTGTTGCAGAAGCAAAGGATTATATAAACCGTCCAGTCAATTGGAAGAAGCGGGGAGGACCTGGTTTTAACTTAAAAAGAGCCCCCAAGGGATGCTCGCTAAGAATATTTATCTCTAGAATATTGGCAACCTGAGCTGAGCTGTCTCTGCCCAACTCCTGTAAGCCTCTTCTTATTTCCTGTCCCTTAAATCTTCATTAGTGTAGACCAAAGACTAGCTCTTTCTTGTTCTTTCTAAGACAAATTCTATATCTCCTTTGAAGGCTTAGACTGACTCCCTGCAGAGGTCTTTTGGGGGTTTTTTGGTTTGTTTCTTTCTTGTTTTTAGATTCACAGGAAATTGCAAAGATAGTACAGAAATGTCCCCTACCCCTTTCACTCACCCCTGTAGAGTTCTTGACCATCATTAGCAACCTGATCCCCGGTTCTTTACATGGTCATGGTGATACAGGGCACCATCCTTATTCTCAAGATGAAAGAGTGTTTGGAAAATGTTTTCAAGCAGGTAGGTGAACGAAGGAATGAGAAATGGATCTTCAAAGTCCAAAGGAAGAAAATAAATGAGGCAGATCAAACCCTTATTTCAATGGTAGTGCTGCTTTCTTCTCCGTGGAGCTGGGATCCTCTAACTGAATGTTAGTATGTTTTCTCCAAATGAGCTTGTGTGCTCTTGGGGTGGCTTTGGCACCCCTGTTAACACTGCATCCACTGTGCGTCCCCTTCAGAGCTCTGTCAGGACCCCGGCTCCCACCCCAGAAGTGGTGGCTCTGGTATGTTTAGGCCACTAGATGGCAATGTTGTCTACTTAGGTAGTTTGGCAAGACTACAAAGTCAAGGAAATAGATCTGTAATTTTTTTTTAAACTGAAACCATTCCTCACTGGAAAGGTGTAACCCAAAGGGATATAAAATCACTGTCAAATGGCTAATAACAACATTCCAGCCTGCGAACAAACTGGGTGTGTCCATATGCCCATCATTGTGGTTTTACATCCTTTTACTTTGCCAACATTCCCTGTCTTTTCCTACCTGCCCCAAACCCACTCCAATGTCTATTACATCTGAGTATCTGCTTAATAAACATTTAATATCATTACTGTTAATAACATTTACGATTATTTACAACTCTGTCATAGGGACATGGTTCTGTCTTGAACATTCCACTAGTCCTTGTTCTGAGTTGTTTGAAATTCTCAGGGCTTACCCACTTCTGGTACTGCATGCTCACTGGAGACGATGATGTGTTTAAACGCAGAACTGACACCTCTAAGAAAGACATTTTACACAATTTGGGGGGTTGAGTTGGTTGGTTGGGTTTTTTTAAGGCTGCTTTCTTCTACTAAACCAATGGAGTCTGGCTTGCCCTCTAGCAGTCACCCACAGTCGGCTGTGGTTTTGGTGACTGCCATTTCTGCTATGCTCCAGGCCGTAAGATGTGCCTCTAGATAGGCAATACCCAGCTCTTAAAGAAATAAAAATTCACTCTATACAGTTCACCTTCTACAAAGATTACAGTTTGAGATTTTGGCCTGCTAACGGTTTCAGAAGGATCTCAGCCTGGAATCGCTTCTTGATGGACTTATTTTTGTAAGCAGTAAAAACTTTACTGCTCTTTCGTATTGCTGTCTTCCTGCTCTTTCTTCTTTTAAATGAGTTGAAATGTATGTACAATTTATTATAACAGATTTGGAAAAGTAGTTGAAAATTTCCCCAAGTATGTTTCCCGGAAACCTTATTGAACAAAATATTTCACAAAGGTGATGTGAAAATGATCGCTGAGAAATAAATGAAAACGTAGGCATAAAAGCGTGCATTGTCTATGACACTACACCTTCACAATACTAAGAAGGCAGTGTTTGTATCACTGAAGGGTTATTAAATTGGTATGTGGCAACTCTATATGTATTTTTAACATGTTTATTTTTTATTTGTCAAATAGCGTTATTAAATTGGCATCTTATAATCAGACTGGTCAGAACGGTTAAAAAGTAGTTTAAAAAGAGTTAGGAGAAGGAAATGCTTTCATACTGCAAAATATGATGTTTTCAAAATATGTTGTTATTTGAACCAAGTAAGGCGATATGATTATTTTCTAAATGGGGAAAATTAGGTGTTCCATGAAAAAAGAATACATAGTCAAAATGAAACTTGAAAGATAATATATCTCTTTTGGTGATTCATCATGTACATTAGCTTTATAAATCTTCTGAGAAATTCAATGATAAAGAAATCTTTTTAACCACGATGAACCCAACACTTGCTAAAATTATTTTCACCTCAGAACTCTTTCCCTCTCAGACCACTTAGTAACACTCCTTTGGGAAGACTGACTTGAAAACATTCTTCCCTGATAAATTCACTGTCAAGTATCTGAGTGTGATTATGCTAGTCAAACTATAAATATGAGTGATGAGTTTGAATCCCCCCTAACTACTCACTTTATCTTAAAGTAAATTGCTTTGTAAACCACATTAATTCTTCAGGATCAATAGGGCTCAAGGTATGGCTATAAGTTACAAAGTGGTTATAAAATTACTCTTAGTTTGAACACCAGCATGTATAATTTACCTGCTGATTCAAAGCCTTATGGAAACTGCAACAAGATGTGACCTACCAGTAATTTATCAAATCCAGCCTTTCTTACTTTATGTTGATGGTGGGGGGCACCTGAGCCTTAGTGACAGGCCCAAGGCCTCATAACTACCTGGTGGCCCACTCATGTTTCCTGGTTGTTAGATCAGGTTTCTTAAGAGATTGTAACCAATATGGTTCCCTTTTCTGAAAAATTCTACTCAACTTAATTTCCTTTATTTAAAACAGTGAAGCAGAAGATGAGAGAAAGAAGCGCTAACTTCCTTCTCTTTCTTCCATGAATGAAGAAATTAATAGTTTTAATCTCCGAAATCTTGGTGGCAAAAATTATGATATGCCATTAGGTCCAATAATCACTTACCCCTTTTCCTTATCAAAAACCCCAAACCCAGTGTTGTGCAGACAGCAGTGTCCCAGACCCAGGGAATGAATTAAGCATATTCTGAGCCAATGGTAGTTCCATTCTCCTTACCCAGTTTAAGGCATAGGGGTAAGTATGTGACCAGTTCTATCCAATAGACTATAAAGAGGTTGTTTCTGTGGGGCCTTTTGGATATTATTTTCCCCCTGAAAAGAGGAGACATGTGGGGTCAAATATTTGTGTCACTATTGCATTCCCTCCCCTAGGATGTGTGGATGGAAGGGTAGGATGTACTGTAATTACTGCAGCCATCTTTAATCATGAGGAGGCGCACAGGGAAGATGTGGACCCCTTGTTGAGTGATATAACTGTTAATTGGATATTTTGTTCTTGATGTTATATCATTATAACATTTTTGAAAAATTGGGCCATTTCAGAGTTTCAATGATAACTGCTTCCCAGAGGAACCGAGTCCTCTTTCTACTGTCCTGTCATCCCACTGTGAGCCTATTTAGGAAGTGGTTTGCACATACCACACATATCTGCTGTTATAATCACAAAGGCTTAGCCTCAAAGGCTATGGCATAATGCTACAACTCTGATTGACTTGGTTTTCCTCTAAGAATCCTCAGAAAGTCAAAGCCAACATAGTATACAATTGTAGTTTCTGTTGACTCTACATTCCCCTTAGTCATAAAAGGACAGTTGAAAGTCAGTGTGTAGACCATACTGGCCAGGACTGAACCTCTAGCATCACCACCAATGCTACTAATTACTATGACAACCCAAACACTCCTTACATATTCAAAAGGTATTTTTCCTCAGTGTTTTTATTTTGAAAGTTATACTCTGTGTTGAGTTAGGTAGTTCTATTTCACTGGTTCTCAATAGGCATAGAATCACATATAGGAAGCATTTTAGAAATATGTAGGTTAGAGGTGCCTGGGTGGCTCAGTCAGTTAAGTGTCCAACTTCAGCTCAGAGCATGATTTCACAGTTTGTGGGTTTGAGCCCCTGGTTGTGCTGTGCGGACAGCTCAGAGCCTGGAGTCTGCTTCAGATTCTGTGTCTGCCTCTCTCTGCCCCTCCTCCCCTCATGTTCTGTCTATCTCTGTTTCAAAAGTAAATAGTAAACATTTTTAAAAATTTAAGTTTAAAAAAAGAAATAGCTTTGACTTTAATCACCACTACCATCATTTGGTTTTAATGCTTTTTAGATCACAATTTACTTATCTACAAATAATTTTACTCCCACTAATGAACAGATTTGCTCTATATGTAATGTGTCTTATGAGCATACATTTATATTTTCAACATTTCTGATTATTTTTTCTCTTTCTCTTTTGTAATGTTTTATTAACTAATGCTTCTATTCACTTACATGTCACCAAATTTTGCTATCTCAGAATCTTTATTTCTCCCTATCACTAAATTTTTATTATAACCTTGTGACATAATTAAACCAGTGTATCTGTACATAGGAGGCAAAACAGTAAGCATTTTATCCAAGATCTAGCTGATTACTGACCAAGCTAGGTTACAATCCTAACCCTACTTGAACGGGGGGAATTAGCATCATTACGAGGATTTAGTAAGGTTATTGTATTAAGAAATAAGTTCATTCACTGTTTAATCAGTACTAGTAAGTATTGTTCAATAATGTCACCAAGCCCCTATCTCTTCAGTTTGTTTTAATATCCACTATTATTTTAAAATCAAGCATTCTTTATTGAATACAAACTGAAAGTTCAGCTAATCATGGGAATAACTTAGACCAGAACATTCCACATCCCTTAGCTTTCGAGAACACAAGTGTCTTGGGACTCATTTACCACTTAAAGGATCTCAGGCTTTTATAGCTATCTATAGACTTGCCTTAGCATCCTTTTAGAAGAGCTGAGAGAAGATCTCTTCATCTACCTAAGTCAAGCATCCCTTATCTGGCATGCGTTGAAATGGCCACTAATAATATTAGAGGCCATCATCCCAGATGCATTTTCCATCCAGTCTTCCATCGGCATTTGTAGGAACAAGGAAATAAGCTGATCTGCATGTGAGCTCCTCCTCCTCTTTCCTGCCCTGCTCTGATGAGGCCTGAAAGGCACTAGCGGGGCTTCCAGTAACAGTCTAGAAGGAAGTCATTAGCTAAAGGCTTAATCACTAGTTTTAGAGTGACTGAGACTTCTCTCTATTCAACAAATTCATAACTTTACTGGATCTGTGTTCAATTTCCAATGATAATTATAGATACTTTTTTGAGTGACAGAGAGAGAAGTAGGTAAAGGGCAGAGAAAGAGGGAGAGAGAGAATCTTAAGCAGACTCCATGCCCAGGAGCCTGACCAGGGGCTCAACATGGGGCTCGATCTCACCACCGTGAAATCATGACCTGAGCCGAAATCACGAGTTAGGTGCTTCACCGACTGAGCCACCCAGGCACCCCTAGATATCTGTTTGTTTTATCAGACTTCTTCCCAAAGCCTCTCTTTGTTATGTATAATCTTTATTGATATGACTTTCCCATTTAACATGGAACTGAAGACAGTAATGTTCTTATACCATTTGACTGCAGTTTGTTACTCTCTGATAGAAACTCAAACCTCAAAATACTTTAGTCCCTTCAACATTCTTGGGTATCTTTTTTCTGTCAGAGTAAAATATATAAATCTCAGTGGAACCTGAAAGACTATAGCATTTCATTGCTATTTCATTGTACAAGCCAACCCCCCTTACAGTCATCTTCCTGAAAATTGCAAACAAAGATATGTCATTTTCCCATTTAGTTAGGTGATGGATATTAAAGATACAGACTTGGATACTGGAGGGAAAGATTTTTTTAATGTCTATTTATTTATTTTGAGAGTTAGATAGATGGAGAGCGAGCAAGCACATGCATGTACAGGAGAGGGGCAGAGAGAGAGGGAGATAGAATCCCAAGCAATCTCTGTGCTGTCTACACAGAATCCAGTGCGGGGTTCAATCTCATATTGGTGTGACCATGACCTGAGCCAAAATCAACAGTCTGATGTCTCAACCAACTGAACCACCCAAGAGGTCCCTGAAGAAAAAAAAATTTACAATGAATAAAATAAATGGTGATGAGGGTACTCAAATAAATTTTACCACTGAATGGTTTGGGCATTCTGGTATTCCCAGACTACATATTTAGAAGGCTTGAGGTAGCATTCATTTATCTCTTAGTATTTGAGTCCTTTCCTCTCTCCCTCCATCTGCCCCCTTCTTCCTCTCCTCCACTCACGTACTTTCTTTCTCTTGTTCTCCTCTTCCTTTCAAACATAGGGTAGCAATGGGAGCCTAGACCCTTCATATCCTCACTCTTCACACTTCTTGGATTGAGTAATAGCTCTCTTTTAAAAAAGATTTTTTAATGTTTACTTATTTTTGAGAGAGAGAGTGAGCAGGGGAGGAGTAGAGAGAGAGGAGACAGAACCTGAAGCAGACTCCAGGCTCTAAGCTGTCAACACAGAACCTGACATGGGGCTCGAACCCATGAGCCATGAGATCATGACCTGAGCACCCGGGTACCCTAATAATAGCATCTCTTAATAAGAGGAACTCAAGATGGTCTTCATTGCCAGGTTCAGAGTGGACCTTTGTCTCATATGGGCATTTAATAAAAAATTTTTTATGTTTATTTATTGTTGAGACAGAGGGAAGGAGGGGCAGAGAGAGAGGGAGACATGGAATCTGAAGCAGGCTCCAGGCTCCGAGCTGTCAGCACAGAGCCCAGCACAGGCCTCAAACCCACAAACCATGAGATCATGACCCGAGCCAAAGGCAAATGCTCAACCAACTGAGCCACCCAGGTGCCCTTCATGTGGGCAACCTTAACCCAACTACAAGAGTATCCCAGTCTCTCCATTCCCAGATAATACATTTGAAGTAGTGAATAAATGGAATGTGTTTAAACATTGACTAGAAATGAATCAATACTCACTTGGCTGCCGACCAGCTATTTTCTGATGAATAAATTTAAGCCCGAGGATACACAGCAATAATGAAACAACGCCGACAACAAAACCAGAAAACTATTGTGCCACTTCAGATTGCCACTGAGGTGTAACACACAGTATCTTATCTCAAAAGTGGAGAGATTTACTTGTCAGAACGCCTTTGGAAAAAGACAGTGCACTGAAAAAGTAAGGTACTTTTTTCCCCCCTTATTGTTATTAAGGACTCCCAAATTCATTGACTTAAAAGTACTTACTCAGGAACTTAAGCAAAGACTAAAATTGCTTTTAGTTTTGCAAATAGACTGTCAGTTTCATTGTTGCTTCGTTAGGCTTTTCACAATTCTCCGTGGGAGGATGAAGTGCTATGATAAGTCAAATATTGAGCAGATACTCAGGATATGTGGCCCCGGCATTTTCCTGAACCATGTGAAACTAGAAAGCAATGCTTCTACATGGGATTGGGCCAAAAATAGCAATTAATGTTTTCCTTAGGCTAGAATCATTGGTTTACGTTTGATTATAAAAACCACTTTATTCACTATATCTTTCTATTAGACACATAGATTCTTAGAAATATCCCCACCATTCTTCGCTATGACTGAAGTCATACTCAATGACAATGTTCTAGCAAACCAACAGATTGCATTTTCAAGGCATTTTCTTTTGATTAGTTTAATTCCTCCTCTGTGGACAGACCATACTAATTGCATAAACTTTAAAATAGAAACAAAGAGGAAAGAAATGGTCCTAAGTCACACTCCTGTCGGCAAGGCCACTGCTTCCACATTCAGTCTTTCTGGTCGTTGTTTTCTCTTTTTATTTTCATGTGGCTGTGATCATAGTCTACTCAAATTTTTGGTGACTTTTTTCTCCACCTAAGATTTTAACGTAAGGATTTCTCTGTGTTTCATAAATATTTACAAAGATTTAATAGTTGCCTAATATTCCATCATGTAAATTGACTAGTTTGTTTACTTAACCATGTCTTAATTGTTACACATTTAAGATGTTTATTTTTTTGCTACTTAAAAAATTATAATGAACATTTCCGTGAAAAATATATTTATTCACTCACTGAACAAACTTATATTGAATACTTGTTTGCCATGAAGTGTTTTATTTGGTAGGGATAGAACAGCAAAACAAAGATACATCTTTGCCTTCATTTGATATATATTTCAATAGAGATAAATAGAAAACAAAATAAATAAGTAAATATATAACGTGTCAGGGGTGAGTTGCGTGGAGAATAGTGAAGCAGAGAAGTAGGAAGAAATGGGCTACAATCCTAACTGAAGTGGTCAGGGATGTGAATTAAAAACATGACATTTAAGGGCGTCTGGGTGGCTCAGTCGATTAAGCCTCCATCTTCAGCTCAGGTCATGATCTCACAGCTCGTGGGTTTGAGCCCCTCGTTGGACTCTGTGCTGAGCCTGGAGCCTCCTTCTCATTCTGTGTCTTCCTCTTTCTCTCTCCCTGCCCTTCTTCCACTTGCAATCTCTCTCTCAAAAATAAATAAACATAAAAAAATTTTTTAAAAAGAACATGACATTTAAATAAAGACAGAAGGGAAGCAAGGAAGCAGTCAACTATATGCCTTGAGGAAGAACATTACAAGTAAAGAGAACATCAAATGCAGAAGATCCTACTCATATATTTAGAATTATCTTAAGGAGTGGAATTACTGGGCCAAAAACTAGTAATATATACAGCTTATAACGTATTTTCAACGTTTCATTTTTAAAAATCATTATCCCTAGAGCAGTTATTGGGCAGCAAAGCTCCAGTTGAAATGCAATTTGTTCATGTTAATATTTTTTATAGTAATAGCTATTGTGAAAATTTATAGATGCATGTCACTTTCTGAATTTGTTTTACTCCTAAACAGTCATTTCACTTAATGGAGTAATTCAGATAAAATAGTACTATTAATATTGCATTACTGGTATTTGTTTTTGTTTTGGTTTTCCTTAGGAGCTTAGATATATACATATACAGAAAGTAGAGTTATATTTGCCTGACAAATACAAAACTTATTACATGATGTACCTGAATCCATTATGTTTCTATCTGAAGTGTCTGTGAGATGGTAGATTTGAGGGGAAACTGTCTTCGCACACATCGGAGAATGATGCTGTCCTATGACTTACCTATTACCGTAAATAGACGATGAGGAGCACGTGCTCATAAAATATGAAACAATAGTGCTTGTTTTGAACAAGGCAAGGAAATTAAAAATGGAATATTACTAAATTTAGAAACCCAGAAGAAAATTGGGAGTTCTTGATTTAGAAACTTACTGCAGAGTAATGAGGATTTTTTTTCCTTTCCATTTGCCTCTTATCAAACATGAACTCTGCTATGTCATTCTCTCCTTCTCCCACTTTTTCAAGGATGCTTTCATGCAGTATAAAAAAAATCATACTCTCTAAGTAAAAATGGCATTACTTATATCCCATTTCAACGCATGCATTTAGCACTTGCCATTGGGACAGTCTGTCCAATTACCCAAGTAGGTTTAAGATAAATATATAAATAATTTTTTTAAAACCAAATATATTGAGAAATTGTTTAAATATTTTAGATAACAGAAAAAATTATAGCCATATGGGCCCAGATGTAGTTCGTTATGCATTCTTCAATTCATTAAGTATTTGCTGAGGATCAATATGATGTCACTGACTGAAGTGATTGCACATGGCGTTTCCTCAGCATAGAAGACCCTTCAGAGTCTGGATTATTCTCCTTTCTTTTCTTTAAATTTATTTTTGAGAGAAAGAGAGAGAGAGAGAGGGAGAGGGAGAGGGAGAGAGACACAGAATTCAAAGCAGGGTCCATGCTCCAAGCTGCCAGCATACAATCCAATGCAGGGTTGGAACTCATGAACCACCAAATCATGACCAGAGCTGAAGCATGAAGTCAGACGCTTAACCTACTGAGCCACCCAGGAACCCCTGGACTCTTGTCTTTTTATCTATCATCACTTTCTCCTTTTTTCTGTGGCTTCAGCCATTCTAGACCAGCAGTAGTTCTTCAACTGTGCCTGCCATTCCATACATTCTTTGTATTTTCCTATATTTTGTAGTTGCTACTCTCAGGGGGAAAAAATGGCAAGACGTCTTCTTAGCTCTTCTTTATCTGATAAAACTCTCCTCCTCTTTGAAGTATCATCTTTGATATCTTCTACAAAGTCTTCTTTTTAACTCTTCTTACCCTACCACCATGGTCTGGGGTAGGTTTCCTCCATGCATTACTTAAATGCTTTCCCTTCCCCACTCTTCAACCCTATATCATAATTGTCTATTTCTCCCCCACTCCACACACATACCATAAATAAACTAGGAGCCCCCAGAGGACATGGACTGAACATTTATTTCTCTCGTTCCTCCAGTATCTGACCCATAGTAAACAGACTAACATTTACCTACTACCATAGTGCAGATAAACAATAGGAAATGTAGCTCACTGAGTTGAACAATAGCCTTCTTTTCTGAAGGCAGACCTCCATCTCCTTGGTTTGAGACTAAGCTTATCCTTGGACAGTAGACTCAAGATAAAATATTTTTATATTTATTATTTTATTTAATGACTGTAACAAAGCCAGAGAAGAGTTTTCCAACTGCCTGTTGCCTTTTTGTCAAATGGAGCTTCATATTCTTTTTTCTGACTCTTTCCCTATTTGATACTAGCCATCCCTTCTTCTCTTGCTGTGGCTTCCATGGCAGACTATGTTCTAGTTTTCCATCTCTTTCCTCCAGATTCTTTCAATGTCTTCTCAGTGTGCCTATATTTTTAAATGACATTGCTTCCCTGGATTTGCCCTTGGCCATCTGTTCCCACTCCCCTCTGGTCCCTCTCTTACCATGTGGTGTTTGCACCATCTCCTATTAGTTCAGTGCTGGTGGTTTCCCAATCAATATTTTGACCCTGATTACTTCCGAAACTTCACACATGTGTATTCAACTGTCTACAGACAATCTCTCCAATGAAGCATGACTTCTTCAAATACCACAGATGGGATATTGAATCGTCTGCTTTTCTTACACGACTCACTTCTTTCCTTCCTGGATTTTACCATGTCTGTGAATATGACCCCATGAGCCATTAACATAGGGCTTTTCACAGATTCCTCCCTCTCCCTCCATCCCCCAGTAAAATCAAACTCAGAATCCTGTGTGGTCCACCTCCTAACCATCTGTTCATACACTGTCTCTTCTTACTCTTCACTGCTGTTACTTTAGTTCCAGTTATCAACAGTTCTGATTGGATTACTACACCCCCACTAACTTTGTTCCTTGCCCAGACTCTTGGGATCTATTCACTATGCTAGAGTCAGGTTTTTATTGTTGTTGTTTTCTTGTTTATTTATTTTGAGAGAGAGAGAGAGAGCATACTCAAGCAGGAAAGGGGCAGAAAGAAAGACAGAGGGAGAGAGAGAGAAAGAGAGAGAAAAAGAGATAGAGAGAGAATCTCAACCAGGCTACATGCTGTCAGCGCAGAGCCCAACGCAGGGCTTGATCTCAGGAACCATGAGATCATGACCTGAGATGAAACCAAGAGTCTGATGCTTAACTGACTGAACCGCCCAGGCATCCCTTTTGTTGTAATATAATGTATATCTGATCATGTCATCTCCCCGCTTAAAACCCTTCAGTCACTTTCTACTCTTGAACTTTAAATCAATGCGTACTTGGCAGCCTCCATCCTCTTTCTCCTTTGCGCTGCTAACTCTTGTTCATCCTTCCGGACACAGCTGACTTGTGATCTCCCACCTGTCTGTTGCAAGCTTCACCTTCCAAGTCTTCATCTTCCACGTGAGCTATTCCTTGGTTACAGCTACTCCACCAGAGCACTCATCACATAACCTTATAATTTCCTGTTAGCATACCTATATTCTCTACTAAATTACAATTTCTTTGAATGTATGAACAGAGCACTAGTCATCTTTGTATTCCCAGTACTCAGCCAATACATGTACATATTGGGTGATCCATAAATATTGGTTGAATAAATAATGAGGGGCAATCATGATTAGTTTCGTTTTACTTAAATAAAAATTATAACTTAGAAAGGTAAAAACAAAGCAAAACTTTTCAAAGGAGATGCTGCTATGAAGTGGGAGAGCTGAAATTAGAATCCAGTTATATTTTTTAAAACCCAATGTTCATACCAAGGAGTCATGATGTATTATCATATCACCACATTTAACCAAACTATGATCATCATTTTAAACAATAAAATACAAAAAAAGTACCCATTTTTTTCAACTTGCTAATGTTGTGCCCATAGCATGATTCTTATTGCAGTTTCCATGGAAACCAGTAAGTCTGGTATTCCTTTGGAACCTTGAAAACAATTTTATTTACACTGGATCATCCAAAAAGTATTACAGAAAGTGTAGAAAAACTCAACATAATCTAGAGTGTAACAAAAGCTTAGAATACTGAACAAGAAGGCATTCTTCTCATTCATTTTTGGGGGAGGCCAATAGTGAACAAAAGGTAGATGTCTAATATTTGCAGCTTTTAAAAAAAAGTGTGAAGACCTAATGAGGTCATTCCATGAGTGTCCAACAAGGCAGAGTGTGAGCATGCACAAACATAAAAGTTGTTGGGAAAAGGTAGATGGAATGATCCTTGCCGTGCATGAGTTGATAGAAGTAAGGATCTAGAATGTAAGCTGTATAAGTTTGATGAAACAGGAAGAAACTGCAGGGAAGTTAATAGCTGTAGTAGCCAACAAAGATGATTTCGCAACGAATGGAAACAACATGATATTTCATGTTTTGTGGGTCTGAACTATGTTACTTCTGCACACTGCTTGTACATATCCAGATGCACCTGGCAGTGAGTCCGTGTGCGTGCATGCACACACACATTTTTAAGGCTCCTGTGATTTGTACACATATGTCAGGGAGATGAGGAGGAGTGGTCAATTTCAGATTATCTGGATGTCTCTTGAAAGACTTACTAGTCCAAGGACGGTTGTAGCAATAAAAGGACTTTTTCTTTTATGGGACATATTTATGCTAAAAAAAATATTCATTCTTTATCTGAAATTCAAGGTGAAGTGGTTGTCTTGTGCTAAATCTGGTCAGTTTATACTGGGTGGCTTCAACAGATCATACTAATGCTCTGGCTTTAGCAAGCAACACCAAGAGGTTGAATGCCCAGGAGCTGTTGCAAGAAGGGTTTATGTTGAAATGATGCTGACCAATTTTTGGTTAAGAGGCGGAATAGAAAAACTAGTACTTAGGGGGTGCTGCCATCCTTAGTAGAGGCTGGAGAGGTGGGTGAATTCCTTGCCCATAACGATAAAAAGTCACATTTTGATTGCAGTGTCAAGACCAGCTACCAAAGCACTATTTCATGGGAAATGTTAAAACTTAACATTAAGTTAATGGAGGAATGAGAGCAGTGGACTTTGCTTCATGTATTAGGTTTAAGAAGTTCTTGTGACAAAAGCTGCAACAGTAATTCAGTGGCTTATGAGATGTAGAAAGTTATTTCTGTCTCACCTCCAGCCAGCAGGAACAGAAAAGCAGAGTGTAGAAAGCAAATATGCATAATTTTATGTGCAAAGTATAAAATTTGCATACAGTACTTCCACTTGCAAGAGCCTCACTTGTGACCACACTAGTCACAGAGGGGGGTGGGTATTGTCATCCAGCTGCAATTGTTACTCTGGATTAAAGGGAATATGAAATTTGGTGAACAGCCATCTTTTGTTGTATTTTGCCTGATGTACTAGAATTGCACTACATGGCTGTTAGATTTGGAGTAGAAGGGAAACAAGGTGCTGTTTTAAATAGTAAAAGGCAGTTTTCCTCATCATTCGGGGTTTTTTTTGTTTGTTTGTTTGTTTGTTTATTTATTTTGAGAGAGTAGGGAGGAGGAGAGAGAAAGAGAAGGAGAGAGAGAAAGAGAAGGAGAGAGAGACTCCCAAGCAGGCCCTCAAGTCAGGGCTCCATCTTACAAACTGTGAGATCATGACCTGAGCTGAAATTAAGAGTCTGGGTGCTTAACCGACTGAGCCACCCAAGTGCCCCACCCCCACCATTATTCAGTTTAAGAAAAGATAAGGTAAGGTGTGAGATAGGTCTTAATTCCTTTCTTTCTCCCGTTCAATGGGGATTTTTTTGATTTGAATGTGATTTTAGTATTTTGAAGACCTTACAACATGACCACTGGATGCAGGTCAGCTATTTTACCTGCTACTTAACTTAAGATGCCACAATCTCTTTTAATATCAAAGGAAGAGGTGACAGAATGGACTTAATGAGAGATGATATGTTAGAATGACATACTTTTTGGTTAGCTAAAGTTCTTTGGGTATAATTTTGATTCCATATGAATCACTCTTTTTTTTTTTAATGTTTTATTTACTTGAGAGAGAGGGAGAGACAGTGTGAGCAGGGGAGGGTCAGATAGAATGGAGACACAGAATTGGAAGACAGGCTCCAGCCTCTGAGCTGTCAGCACAGAACCTGAAGCAGGGCTCAAACCCGCGAACATGGGATCATGACCTGAGCCGAAGTCAGACGCTTAACTGACTGAGCCACCCAGGTGCCCCGAATTACTCTTTACTCACTAACTTCACAACCTAATTTTTATCAACATAATATGCAGATCTCCTACCTGCAAAATAAGTAAATATGCTCTTTCTCATTTTTTAAGAGCTTTGCTGTTACACGTTTTGAATGTATTTCAAGTCTTATGGATTACAAGACACCAAGAAGTTCTTCCCAAGTGGTGAGGGTTATAGATCAGGAAATGGAAGTAATTTACATGCTCATTACTATGTAAAGGTACTATGTAAAGGCAAAGAGGAAGAATAGTGAAGAGATATTGGAGGGTGATATTTGATCAGATCAGCCTCTGTCTTAGACATCTTTATAAAGATAATACAAGTGAATCCTTATCACTAGGAGATGTATTTTCGTTACAGGTTGAAAATGTAAACTGACCACACATATGAAAAGTCTGATGACAATTGAAATATGCAGAATGCATGGTCAATAACAATCTTGAAGCACATTGAGAAACATTTATTCTTGAATCTCTCAAATAGCAAAGGAGACAATATTGCTCATACTTAAATATGTATTCAGAATAGCATCAGTACTGATGGACATTCCAATGCTAAATAAGCACAGGCCAGTAGCTTGAGGATAGAACTCATCAGAACCACCCCAGGTCAAATAACCTAGTAGTGATGGCCAAATAACCACATTTAGAGAATTCAGCTGTTTGAGTGATGCCTCAGAAAACAACTTCTTGGAATAAACCTTAACATTCAAGTTTGTGGCAATGTTCAGTCTCGACTAAGCTGAATTCTGTAGCACCTTCTGATTCTAACTCTGACAAAGACAATGCAGTTTGATCCATTTTGCTAGAAAAAAGGTGGCAAAACTATCTTAACATACTAAAAGGTTAGTTTGAGGACAAGACCTTTCCTGAATATATAAGTGGATGATTTTTAACAAATACATGTCTTTGTAAAATTTTAGTTATTCATCTTTACATCAAAACACTGCCCTCTAAATAGAAAATAAGTAGAACTAAGTAATTAAAATATGTAGAAAATGTACTAAGAAAAAAACACTGAGTTGGTAGATTTTGAGAGTCATGCTTTATTCTCCATATAATATTTTTAAGAACACTATATTTTATTTATATAAACAGATACAGAAACACTAGACCCTATATTTTATTTATATAAACAGATACAGAGCAGTTTCTTCACTCCCCTCCAGAAGAAGTACCCTGCATTGTTTAAAGGATAAACTTGTAAAAACTATATAAAACAAACAAACAACAAGAAAAAACTTTTAATGTGAAAAATGAACAAAGAAAAATAATGAGAAACTTTGTTTTTTATGGCTGTGGCTCCAATTGGTGGCTCTTTGATTTTGTAGATTTCCAAAGGCTAGATTTAACCTCCTAAAGGTCATGTTCCACTCTGACTCTGACAATTAGTGCCTCTGGGTATTAACTGTCTTCAGACTCCCTCCTGCCCACTCTAAGTCCTCTTGTTGAGTTCCACATGTGATTTTTTGGATTCAATTTCTGCTTACTTTGTGATTTCTTCCCTTCTTGGTTTTGGTGACCCACCATGCCTGGTGATATTGACTTGATTTGTCATTGGGCCACTTCTTCTACTCAAACAACCCTGAGGGAGAATTAATAAAACATAGATACCATTTTACTTCCCAACTTTCCTTCTGACTTCAGTGATCTGGATTATAATACAACTAGAGCAAAGAACCACTCTGTGCCCCAACTTTGTCATTATTGCTTGATCCTACTCATGTCTTGCTGAAGTCAGACAAGTGTGGTTTGACACTATTGATCTTTTTATGATTTTACTGTTCACAAGACTAAAAGTAGACTAAATTATAGAAACCGCAAGTAGAAATGCAATTATGGCATAACACAAATATATGAGCAATTTCTACTGATCACACTCATAAAAATAGCTATGAAATCATAATGTGCTCAAGTGAGAATCTATTTTTCTCTTAAGCATGGCTCCATTATTTCAAATACTGAATATTTTATTCCATTTAGGTTTTTTTTTAGTTTTTTAATATAATTTTTCAGATTTGTGACTAATCAACTTGTGCTTTAACGTCAAATATATTAGTCATATTCTAAATGCATCTGAGAATACTTTGATAGAGTTTAAGCATATCCATTTCTGCCTTGCTGGAAAAGTTGGTATCTGGAAGGCCACTGGAACACATGTAAAGACCAGAAACAGATCTATGCATGTATGATCACCTGATTTATGACACAAGTGTCACTAGAATGCTTTGGGGAAAATGGTTGTTTTCTAAAATGGTGCTAGATCAATTAGATACCCACCTGGGAAAATATAAACCTCGACTCCTGTATCACACCACACACAGAATCACTTGCAGCAGATGGACTGTAGAGAAAACATAAAAGTCAAAAAATAAAACTCCCAGAAGACATCATCATAGAATATTTTAGTGATTGTGGCATAGCCAATTACTTAAACAGAACACAACTCATAATCCGAATGTATAAGAACAATTCCTACAAATCTGTAAAAGAGAAAGGATGGAAACTCATTAGACAAAAGTCCTGAACTGACACTTTTTGAAAGAGGATATCCAAGTTTGCAGTTAATACATGCTTGGGATCATTAGGAAAATGAAAATAATTTCACCACCACTAGAATGAGTAGAAAAAATTAAAATAAATTAGAAGACAAATTACCAAGGTTGTAGGAAGATATGGAACAACATGAAATTTCATACACTATATGTAGGAAGGCAAATAAGTACAATCTTTATTAGACTCTTTTCCAGCATCGGCTAAAGTCACTTATGTAATTACTTCATGACCCAGCAATTGTGCACATAGAGTCAACAGTTATAACTCTACAAAGAAAGGTATAATGTGTGTGTGTGTGTGTGTGTGTGTGTGTGTGTGTGTGTTTCTAAGAGCATTAACTATAATAAGCCAAATTGGAAACAATTCAGATTTTCACCAACAATAAAATTAAGCGTACTTCTATATAGTCATACAATGAAATATTATAAAACAATAAAAAATAGTGAAAGTGATACTGAATTGATGAAAATCACATATGCAATGTCTGGTGAAAGAATCCATACAAAAGAGTATATATTATATGATCCATTTATATAAAGTTCCTAGTTAAGCAAAATTAATCTATGGTAATCAGGACAATAGTGATCTTTTGGGAGTCGATCACTGGGCAAGATTATAAAGGAGGCTTCTGGTGTTCTGGTCCTGGTTATATCTCTATCCATTGGTGATGACCAAGATGGTCAACTTTGCAAAAATTCATCACCTTGTCCACTCTAGACCAGTGCATTTTGGCGGTACTTGGGTGGCTCATTCAGTTGAGTGTCTGACTTCAGCTCAGGTCATGATCTCATGTTTCCTGAGTTCAAGCCCCACTCGGGCTCTGTGGTGACAGCTGTCACCACAGAGCCCACTTTGGATCCTCTGTCCCTTGCCCCCTCTGCTCTCCATCTGCACTTGTCCTCTCCCAAAAGTAATAAATAAATATTTTTTAAAGACCAGTGCATTTTGTCATATATATATGCAATTTTTAAATTAAACCATTTTTAAGTATGCTGAATAATTGTATATTTGGCATCCTACTACATATTACATTCAAAACGTGTAACAGCAAAGCTCTTAAAAAATGAGAAAGAGCATATTTACTTATTTTGCAGGTAGGAGATCTGCATATTATGTTGTCAAAATACTACATATTATCTTCTTATGATTCTAAGAATTACCTAAATTTCAAAAAGTAATTCATTAATCTCACCAGAACAATTCTGTTCCTAGGCTTCAAGAAGGGGAAGAATTATAATAAAAAATGTTATGTGGTTTTATAGTGACAACCCCTAGGTATAAATCTCGGATCTCCCACTTTCTCGTTGGTTAATCATGGGCAAGTTAAATCTGAGTCTATAACCTATGACTAAATGGACATACTACCTAATTCATAATGACCACATGAGGATCATCGCTTCTCAGCCTTTTGGCTAAGATCAAGTGCAAAGTAGGTAATACATGCAAAGCACTTAAAACATCCCTATCAGGTAGGAAAACATTAAAAAATGCTGTTATTCTCATTGTTTTTATAATTTTATTTTCATATTAGCAACATATATTGTGTATATCAGATCTATAAAGTAATAATAAACATAATAGTATTAATTTCTTAGGCAACTTTAGATGTCCTTCATTGTCCCTCTTTCTTAGTTTTGAAGTTTATGGAATGATAGTAGTACCATTACGACTAGTGGTGACCACAACAATGGCAGCTGATCCCTGCGCAGGGGGTTACAACCCGGGAGGTGCGACTCCAGATTCTCTCTGCTACCCATTCTGCTCCATAGCCTTTAGGAATACATATCCGGATGGGCTGTGGTAACAACCTCAAAGTCTCAGTGGAATATAACACAAGGTTTATATGTCTCCCTCACACTCTGTGTCCATTACGGGGCAGCCGTGAGCTCTGCCCACTGTCATCTCTCAGAAACCCGGGCTGCAGAGATCCTGTCTTCCTGCGTATTTCCCTCATCATCAAAGCAGGGAAAAGAAAATGTGAGGAACCACACACTAGCTCTCAAAATGTTGCCCCAAAGTGTTGCAGGCTACTGCTGCTTATAATTACAGCCAAAGCAAATCACAGACACATCTAGTCTCTTCAGGTGGTAGGGAAAGATAATCATACCAGGAGGTAGAGAACCGGAAATATTTGGTAAAGTGCAACAAAGACTGCCAGAAATACTAAGGGTATTATTTTCCTCAAATATGAAAATGGTCACGAAAGCCCTAATTAAAATGTAAAGTAATATGTAACTAGAAAACCCTTATTTAACCTAGAGTTTTTCTTTCTCATGAGGATATATGTGTTGGATTTCACTTTGGCGCAAAAATTAATCATATCAACACATTTTGTATTATCTCAATTTTCATCAATTCTAAGTTTTATTACTTGGATAATCAGTATCTAATTCATATGAAATTAAGAGACTCAAGTGTTAAGGGTTTTTAAAAATTTCATGACTGGGTATTTATAGATATGATAATCCTCCTAGTTTCTATTGTACTTTAAATTTGGAATTTTACCACCTGGTAACCATAACTAAGGACAGAATAAGTTTGCCAAAAAGATTTCTATAATTAAGAGGCATATGTGTGTGTGAGTCATGGTCTTTCAGTAGATTTATTTTTAATCATTAAATTAGTTTTATTAAAAATGATCCAGCAATTTCAAAGTTCAATATCTAATTTAGAGTTATATGTCACCGAAACAAAGTGAATAATTAATGGGGAGCCAAAATTGGTAAGCTTTACACAGACCAATGGTGCAAGTTAGGTGGAAGTCTTTGGACATGGTAAACTTTATACAATAAAACGAAAGCCATGAACAAAGTCAGTATAATAAAATCATTAGTTTTAGAGACAGTAAGTGGTGGGTTTAATAGACATGTATTGGGAGTTATGTGCTGTCTCTTTGCACCTGCTCGCATAGTCACAGATGGGGCTTCGTTAGGTACGGAAAGGTGGAAGGACACAGGTAACAAAAATGAGAGTCTGTGGCTACCAGGCAAAGGCACACTTCATGTGCGATCCTTGTCCATCTTTACGTGCGCAGGGCCCAGCATAGGGCAAAACGCACAACAGATCATCAATAGGGTTATTTAAAAATTTTGTTTTGATGTTTTATTTATTTTTGAGGGAGAGAGAGAGACAGTGTGAGCAGGGGAGGGGCAGAGAGAGGGGGAGACACAGAATCTGAAGACAGGCTCCAGGCTCTCTGACATGGGGCTCAGACCCACGAACCATGAGATTGTGACCTGAGCTGAAGTTGGACACTCAACCGACTGAGCCCCCCAGGCGCCCCTGTTTTTTATAATGCTTAAGGATGTTGCAAATCTAAAAGGGCAGCCATGCTTTAGCTCACTCTCTCTTTTTTTTCAAATGATTGTTTTTAATGTTTGTTTATTTTTGAGAGAGAGAGAACAGGTAGGGAGGGGCAGAGAGAGAGGGAGACACAGAATCCAAAGTAGGCTCCAGGCTCTGAGCTGTCAGCACAGAGCCTGATGTGGGGTTAGAAGCCACAAAACCAACCTTGAGATCGTGACCTGAGTGGAAGTCGGACACTTAACTGACCCAGCACTCAAGCACCCCTAGGCCTCTCAATAAAGAATAGGAGCAGTCATTTGGGAGCAGTCTGTGTGAAAAATGTGTGGAGATTTGAGAGGACAAATGTTTACTTCAACTAATAGTAATGTAAGAGGTTTTTTTTTTGGTTTTTTTTTTTTTAAGATTTGCCAACAACTGACTAAGTCTGCATTACTAGAAATAGAGCCAACTCTAAATCTATTATTATTTGTAGCATTATACTCCCACCCAATTGGCAAAAGTTTTAAAACCTGATACCATCAAGGGTTGGTAAGACGGTGGAGTAACGAGAATTCTGGAAACACTGCTGGCAATAAATGTATTTGCCACTGTCCGTCCACCACACCAGCCGTGCTAAGATCTGGGGATGAACTTTTGTCCTTCTTGATAGAGAGGAGAGGAGCGACACCTTTGAGAATTTATGCCCTGCTTTCAGGCAAGTAGGGGGAGAACAGGGAGATTTTCTCTTTTGCTTCTCAATTGCCTTCAGCTCAAAAATCATTCTTCTGCCAAAGTGGCATATTCTGGTATATTCTTCTACTCTTTTAGTACCTTCCTTCCAAGAGGACAGTATTTAAATACATAAATGGATTTCTTTTCTATTGTGTTAAAGACTTGAAATTCCTTTTCAAAATAAAAATTGACATGTGCCTCATTAAGTTAAAATGAATAAATAAAAGCTCAGCTGGAAAAGTGAAAGGAAGGGCGCCTGGGTGGCTCAGTCGGTTGAGCATCCAATTTCGGCTCAGGTCATGATCTTGCAGTTCGTGGGTTCGAGCCCTGCATCGGGCTCTGTGGTGACAGCTCAGAGCCTGGAGCCTGCTTCAGATTCTGTGTCTCTGTCTCTCTCTGACTCTCCCCTGCTCACGCTTTCTCTGTCTCTCAAAAAATAAATAAAACAGAAAAAAAATTTTAAAAAGTGAAAGGAGGAAAGGAGAAGATGAAAGCCCAAATCCTGTCTTCCATGAGATTTTGTTGTGAAAGTGACCAAGCTAGAGAAAAGCATCAGGACTGAGAAGATCAGTAAGAGACCATTGAACAAAATGTAGATATTCAGCCTGGGGCACAGAGAGAATTTGATAACTGATCTCTAATATTTTTAGAGGAGAGTTTTGGATGGGAAAGAACAATGTATTCTGTGTTGCTACAAAGGACAAAGCTAGAACCAAAGAGAGGGAGTAAAAAGAGAAAGGCAGCTATTAGGAGAAAGTGACTTTTAGGTCCCTTCCCTTCTATATGGGTCCCAGTGATGTTTAATGTTGAGGGTCAAAACCACTAGAGGGGCCCACCATGAAAATGTTGGCCACACTGGTACAAAACAGAAGCTAATACGAGCATCAAACGCCCCTTACTGTGCCTGCTTGCCTTCTTCAGGCAATTGCTCTCATGGTTTTCTCACAGAGTCAGCTGCTTTTCTTTTCCATAGGATCTCTCATGTAAAGTAAGCAAGACGATTCGACATATAAGTGAAATCATATGATGTTTGTCTTTTTCTGACTGACTTATTCCGCTTAGCATAATACACTCTCGTTCCATCCATGTTATTGCAAATGGCAAGATTTCATTCTTCTTGATTGCTGAGTAGTACTCCATTGCATATATAAACCACATCTTCTTCACCCATTCATCAACCAATGGACATCTGGCATCTTTCCATAATTGGGCTATTGTTGATAGCACTGCTGTACACATTAAGGAAAAATAAGATAAAAACAGAGAGAGAGGCAAACCATAAGAGACTCTTAAATTCAGAAAACAAACCAAGGGTTGATGGAGGGAGGTGGGCGGGGGATGGGCTAAATGGGTGGTGGGTACTAAGGAAGGCACTTGTTGGGATGAGCACTGAGGGTTATATGTAAGAGATGAATCACTGGGTTCTACTGTGGAAACCAGTACTACATTGTATGTTAACTAACTTGAATTTAATTAAATAAATTTTAAAAAGAAAGTAAGCAAGAGGAACAAATACCGACAAATGTGCAAGACTCGAGTGGCATGAAAATCTCCTCCACTAACATGGGCCATCGATTACCTTCTTAGGATTCTTAGTCCCTCAAACCTCTTCCTTACTTAGCTCTCGGCTCTTCATCTTCTCACACCGTCTAGCTCGGTCTGCTGTGACATCATACTGTGTTCAGAGTGGCTCACAGGCAACGAAAACAGACAGGGAACCTTTAGGATAGGAGTTGGCAGCTGGTTTAGTTAAATAGCCTTCCACCCATGCTGTACTGCATTGATTAATTTTTAAAGAAATGGCTAAATGAAGATATTAATTATTTGTATATGGTGCACATGCTTGCATGCACACCATTATATTTTAATTTACTTTTTAACAAGTAAGCCAGTATGATTTTTTAAAATTATTTCCCATCTGGCGTGCAGACTAACAAAGAAAAGACATCTACTAATTTGTGCCCTATCCAGTTCATCTCCCCCTCTTTTTTTACTTTCTAATTACATAGTTCTCGAAGAAATAAAACTAGAAAAAATGGATCTAACTTTCCCACCTTTTAGTCTGCATACAATGCCCTGTAGTGTAAAAGCGAAATGAAATGCTTATTTTTGGAAGCCTGAACAATATGAAAACAGAACATGTACCCAGTTATCTCTCCATTATTTGTCTTTATCATAATCATGCTATTGAAAACTGCAATACCACAGGCAAACTGATTAAGTGCCAACTGAATCATCAGAGGATTCATTTATGTTTCACCTCATTTTGGTGAAATTCTATAAACCACGTATACTATATATGGTCATTCTCTATCTTCCTGCTTATCTACTCATGACACCTGACCTTGGTGTTACAAGGGATCGTTTATGTACACACAAACACATGGGACTTTAAGGTTTCGAGGTGGTAAATTATGAACTAATTTGTCATGGTTTTTAGAATACTTTCTTGGTTCAAACTGTGTGCGTGCACGCGCGCACATGAGTGTGTGTGTGTGTGTGTGTGTGTGTTTATAGATAATTGTGCATGTTGATAATAAATGGAATTAATGAGAAAATTACATGTAAGAAATTGGATATTACTGAGTACATTTTCATGTATTTTTCGACATAAAGTCAAAAAACATTACACTTAAGCTTTTGAGATGTCTCAGAATAGAAACCCTACTGTTGCCTTTCAGATAAGTTGTGGACTGTCTGGAGGAGACTTCATTCTTACTGTAACATTTGAATGAGTCACTGATTTAATTGCCGAAGATACAAACCCCTTAAGGGAAGTGAGACAAGCTGCAACCGATGTTTGCCAGCTCCGCTTGGCCTCCGTGATTCTCTTCTGAGGGACACCAGATCTGGAAGGAGAGCTCTTGTCTTTCTCATCAGAATCTTATTCATTCTATGCTTCCCTCACTCTTAGAGAACTTGTCTGGCCATCACTGCCCTTCCATTTAAGGGGATATTTACAAGCATTGGATTCTCCTGGTCCTCGAACGCCGATACCATATTCTCATAAGTAGAGAGGAAACCATAGTCTCCGTTGTCCCTAGACAGATCAACGACAGTTAATTTCCTTATATTCAGTACTGTGAGTCCTATTTAACATTCTTTTACCTGGGTGGTACTGATATGGAGTTTGATCTAAGGGCATTTCCCAGGGCTCCTGGTGGCTCAGTTGGTGAAGCATCCGATTTCTGCTCCGGTCATGATCTCACAGTTCATCAGTTCGAGCCCCACTTTGGGCTCTGTGCTGACAGCTCAGAACCTGGAGCCTGCTTCAGATTCTGTCTCCCTCTTTCTCTGCCGCTAACTGGCTTGCATTCTTTCTCAAAAAATAAAAAATTAAAAAAAAAAAAAAAAAAGAAATGCATTTTCCTGCACCAGCCTATTGTTATTCCCTCTAAAATATTTTGGAAGTGTGGTAAGTTTTTAAAATAATGGAAAGACAATGGGATCAAGTGTCAATAGATACCCTGTTTCTCTGTTGCTTGCTATCTTCATGACTTTAAATAAGTTTCTAAATCTCCCGAGTCTTTGGTAAAATAGTGCACCTGAAAGAGCTGGCTTTGTCACACAAACTAATGAATGGCTGGAAATGTTTTGTAAATTACAATACACCAGAATTATGCCTATTTTTATGTATATGAAAAAAGTAGATTTCTTAGAAACCACTATCCAAAATTAATACTAATCCTTGAATAAACCTCCAGCCTTTGCACAATAGGGCCATCGTCCTAGAAATCTTAGACTATAATATATATTTATGTTTTTTTCTCTCTGAAAACAAACCTAAAGAATTCATGTATTTCAAGAATATATTCGTATCCATAGATTTTTTAAAATCCCTTTTATATTCTTTTACTATTATTACTATTTATGCAAAAAAGTCTTATAATTACTTCTTTTTAAAACCTAAAATTAGCATATCTTCTTTTCATCCAATTAACTCAAATGAGTAACAAATTATTTTTTAAAAAGCTTGCTAAACTGATAGTCTGTAATGACTCATCCACAAAAATGTCTTTTCTGTTCAGAAGTCTGCACCTCTTTTATTTTTTAGTCAAACACAATTTACTACACAGTTTCAAAAATGTTTCCTGCGTCAATCACCCAAAGGCCAATCATTTCATTCATTCTGCCATTCACGGAGTGCCCCAGGAATGTGGATGGTGGCAGTGAGTTTTCTGTGAAATTCATGGTAGAACTGGGAGTCAGTTGGTAAATATGCAAGAAATTCATCCCTCCAGTCTTATAATGAACTTGCAGACTTATCTCAGCCTGAGTCATGGAAACCACCAATCACTCGAGGGCTTGATAAGCAACTCTGGGTTTCTTACTCATGAGATGAAAACCCAAATGCTTACCCTGAACTTTCTTTTAGAAACCATGAGGTTGAAATCTCTGCTTTATTTCAACAGCCAGTGGCCTGACCTGTTACACTGATTTGCTAATAAAGAAATACATGAGCCCAGAAAGTTAAGAGAAAGAATGAGAAGTTCATATGCTACCACGACAGCCCGATGGTCTTCCACCGTGCTTCTGCTCCTTCCGGGTGGCTGTGCTCCCATGATGCATTGCTACTTCGCCATGACAGCACATGGCCCGCAGTAGAAATCACCTTGGCCTTGTTTTCATCTGTTTTGAATGATTTAGCCACTGCTCCTACCTTTCATATTCTCAATATTAGCAACAGAAGTTTTTCAATATTTTTATTTTTTGACAAGCATGTGACTCTTAATAATGCCATTTTAAAAAGTTAGATCATTCATAAAAGACAAGAAAAACTATTGGTTTTTTTTGTAACTCATCTAGAACTTGCTTCCAGACCTGAGATGTGATTGGCCTCTTCAGAGGCACCAAAAGCCAAAGCACTGAATTGGAAATTAGGACACTGGGACTGGGGTCTTGTTCTTTCACTAACTACCTGTAGGAGTTTAATGCTGTGCTTCAGTTACACTGTGTGAGTCTGGATGAGTCACTTGAGTTCCTTTCGGCCCCAGTTTCCTCGTCCGTAAAAGAGGATTATGCAGGTGCCTATTTCTTAGTATTGTTGTACGGAGTCCGTGAGATTATGATTTTAAAAGACCCCACACAGTACTGGGCTCATGCTAAGGTGTTATCTATAATAATAGAGTAGCAATCTGCCTTGTCATAATTCCTGTGTTCTCTTCTCACAAGGCTGTAATGAGAACCTAATGCAGAACAAATGTATTTGTTTTTGTATTGTCTCACTACAAATTACCACAAACTTGGCAGCTTAAAACAAGAGCTATTGATTACCTCAGTTTCTACAAGTGGGAAGTCTAGGTCTGGCCTAGCTGGATTCTCCGCTCAACCTCACAAGGCTGAAATCAAGATGTCAGCCACACTGTGTTTCTTTCTGGAGCCTATGGCTTTCTTGCAAACTCATGTGGCTGTTGGAAGAATTTGCTTCCTTATGGTTATAGGACAGCCGTTCCCACTTCTTGCTAGATGTCAGCAAGCTAGATGTCAGACACTGGCTGCCGTTCCGTGGCACATGGCTCTTTCCACAGTGTGGCAGTTGCTTTCTTCCAGGCCCTTACCACCAGCTGAAGAAAACTAGCTTGTGCAGGGCTTACCCAATCGGGCCAGGCCACCGAGATGAATGCCATGCCTCATGGCATGAGACCTTATCATGCTCACACGTTCCACCCCCACATAAGGGGAGGGCCAACTTTTAACTCCACCTGCCACAAATGTGAACATGAAATGGAAAGTAAAAATGACATACAAAGTGCTCATTGTTTGTTTTATCATTGTCATCATCGTGATCGTGATATCAAATTTTTATCCTCATATCACTATTCTACTTATTTTCAAGAGTTTAAATTAGCTATAAAGAGTATTGCAATTCACTCAGTAACCATGTAGTTCAGAGCTTTACATTTGCTTCATACCTCTCTCGACTCTTGTTCTCTTGGACTGGCATATTTACTTTCCACACTCCCTTCTTTGATCTTTGTGTTCAAAATCATCTTTGCCATCATTGACATTATGGTCACGGATGTGTTACTTTTCCTCACTAAGATTTGGTTTTTGCCTCTTTAACATGGAGATATTACCGTCTGTCTACTTAATATGTTCTGAGGAGTCAGTGAAATAACCTATGCTAAGTTCTCAGAACAGTGCCTGGTACCTAGTGAGCATTTAGTAATGATGACTACTGTTGCCATTGTTATTTTTATTCATGTTAATTATGTTAACATGTAGTCTGATGTCTGGAATGTATTAAGTGCTCAGAAAATATTATTTTCTTCACCCTGTAATACCTGTTTGTTGACTTCAACTGAATATGTCAAGAGTATTTCAGATAGTATCAGCCAGAAATACATGAAGTGGTTATCGTTTGTCTAATTTTATACAATTTTCTCCCCCCCACTTCTTGCCTGCCTGCTCGTCTTCTTATATCCTTCCTTCTTTCCATGTCTTTCTTTCTTTTCCTCTCTGTTCCTTCCTTCTCTTCCTCTTATCTTTTTTTCTCAAGCAGATATTATTTTAAATTTCCGAACAACCTATGTCAGCAAGTCTGGCCAAGTTATCTTTGAAGCAAGATCAATTTGCATCCACTATGTTACGACCTGGTTCATCATTGATTTAATTGCTGCCCTGCCTTTTGATCTCCTGTATGCTTTCAACGTCACCGTGGTGAGTAAGGAACTCCCTTCCACATGACTTTGAAGGTTATTTTTAACCCTGTGTTTATTTTTCACGTGTTCAGGTTTTAAATGTTTGTGGCAGCTTGTGTGTCCAGGACTTTGTGGCCTCCTGAACAGAGACTCCAAAATGACCAATGGTACGCAGGCCAAATTCTTCACTTGAGGAAGTTACTTCCTTTTGGAATTTACATTACCTGTTTTAGTTATTTAAATACCTAGAACCAGGATATTACTAAAAGCATGAGTTTATCATCAATACTGAGTCACAGAAGAAATCCTTTGGTAAGGAAACCAAAAGTAATGAGCATTACTTTATTTTACTTTGGCAGGTATTTTGCTTCAGAAGTTTAGTGGCGAGTTTAAGATTTCTTCTGGTTTTATGACCTTCACTCTCCTTATCTCTTGAGTATTTCATTCTTCATGAGCGAAACAAAAGACCAATCAAGATACAGAGGAGTACTAAAGTTAAAAAAATTCAACCACTTATGAGAGGTCATTGGGAAAATGTTGGATGGGTCAAAAATGACACAAGGATACATTGACCACCTGAACTTGAGAGCTTTATTGGATTTTTACTGATGTTTGTAACATCTCCTCTTTCTTTCCTTTATCCTCATGTCTCCTCACAGGAAAGAAAGTGGTCCACTCCTTGTAGTAGCTGTTTTTACTGCTTAACGATTGCTGTTCTTAAAAGCAGTAAGTGCTCCCTGGTAAACAGAGCAACTTTTAGGGAGGTATAATAGCATTTTGGGGCCAGTAATGCAATTTGCTGCTGGAGTAACCAGTTTTAGCCGGCAAAAATTTACTAAACATTAGTTCATATTAACCTATTTCTTACTCAGTTGACAAGCCCTTGAGATTCTCTATCAAGAACTTAAAAGCGTAGTTTTCAATATTAAAGTGATCAGTGTTTCAAATACAGTCATTATTGACTTTGGAATGAAGATTGAACTGTAATCCCGACTATTTAGTACAGATTTGTGCATTTGGTAATTGTCTATGCAATAGTGTTTTTCTTTCCTTTTTCTTTCCATTTTTTCTTAAGATGGAAAGTTGAGGGTGTCAACATCTTTAAGAGGTTTATAAGTCAACTGAAAGGAAACCTCTGGGGGAAAATTTAGTATATAATATCAATCAGGGCTACAGAGAATTGTTATGCAGACTTTTTAAAGTGCTTTTTAAAATTGAATTTGACTAGATAAGTGTACTATAATGAACATGTAATGACTTAAAACAAGGCTTTTGCAAGACTGCAACAAAAAAATTCAAAAGAAGTATATAATTCATAAAATACTAAGAAAAAATTTCCACCTTCTCTTGGAGAATTGTTAAATGAATAGTGTTTGATAGACTCTGCTCTAAATTAATGTGCTGCTTTGTGACTAAATACTAATAATGTTTTTTTTATGTTCTACTTCTCTTTGGGCACTGAACAAATAGGATAATTTAAAATATATATTATTTTGTATTATAAAATATAAAAAAATTTAAAAATACATAACATGTTTTTCATTAACATCCTCATTGTCTAAAATTAACATGAAGGATTTTTTTAAAAAGTCTAATTCTCATGTTTTGATGAATTTTAAATACTGTACACTTTCACTATATTTCTGCTCCCTACATCTGTCTTGTGAAATCTGGCATGAATTGTTTATAAATGCTAGTAATAGATAAACATCTATGTTAGAAAGAAAGAAAAATGAGGAAGGAAGAAGGGAATCTCTTATCAGTGAAAACTTTTCTGCTCCTCACAGGAGCAAGCATATGATCATTAACAAATTGGCACACAAATTTGCTATGCCTCAAATAAATTAGTCAAGATAAAATATTCTGTTTCTTCAAAGTATTATATTTACTTCCCAGGAAAACATAATTTATGAGGAAAAGTTTGTAAGTTATGCTCTTGTTATACTGCACAAACTTTATAAAAAACAAGGTAGAATTAAATGAGTAAGCAAACACAGGTGTTGGTTTCCAGATCTAAAACACATCTGATTAGTGGGTCTCTGTAGATGGCATTCAAAAACCATCAAAAATGTATTGGATGCTTTAGTTTTGACTCTGCCCATAATTGCTAATAGTAAATGTTTTATATATACCTCACACATTTCTATAATAATTTACTATGTGTAAGTCACTATGAAAGGCACTCTGAGGGGCACCTGGGTGGCTCAGTCAGTTGAGCTTCCAGCTTCAGCCAAGGTCATGATCTCACAGTTGTGGGTTCGAGCCCTGCATCAGGCTCTGTGCTGATATCTAGCTCAGAGCCTGGGGCCTGTCTTCAGCTACTGTGTCTCCCTCTCTCTCTTACCCTCCCCTGCTCACGCTCTCTCTCTCTCTGTCTCTCAAAAATAAATAAAAATTTAAAAAATGTAAAAAAGAAAAACAAAAAAAAAAAAAAAGAAAGGCACTCTGAGACACAAAGTTATGAATAAGACAAAGAAAATATGATAGAATGAAAAAGGCAAAGTATAAATCCTAGTCTTATCACTTACCATCTGAGTGACTTCCTTGGGGGAAATTAACATCAAAATAGGCAAAATAAGCATAAAAATCCCTACAAGGCTTCTCAACAACCTAAAAAGCATTTCTATACAATACCCTGCTAAGGGTCAAACACCCAGAAAGACCTTAATACACCTTAATCAACTATTCTCTCTCTCTTTCTCCCACCTAGTGAACAGCCATGGGGTGGTCATGTCCACTTGGTAATAGGGGAAACTGCCATTTGATTGGGGGTTTTGATGAATGCATCACTTTCTTGCACATCTCTATAAAAGGATTATAATTTTTATCAATGACAAATTTAGAACAGCATTCTAAGGTAGAAAGAATACTTTCCTTTCTGTAGATTATAGATTTCCATCTAAGTCAAATATGCCTCTTTCTTCTGTCATTCATAAAGATCCAAAATTCACATTTTATAGCATGAAACTGTTGGTTCAGATGGGAATAAGTGTAAATGTTTTTTAAATATTAGCAAAAATCACCAATGTTGCCTCATCCTGGACACCAAGGCTCATGTCTTTTATCTTTCTGAATGTTAATTGTTCTCATGTAAGGGTGTCCCCCATTTTTCCGTGGAACATCCTCTTTCTGGTCAGAGAAAGATGGGGATATTGCCCACAACAATATTCCATGTTCAGTGGTGTCTTAGTTTGCTCAGACTGCTATAACAAAATGTCACAGACTGGGTGGCTTAAACAATAGAAATGTATTTCTCAGTTCTGAAGACTGGGAAGTCCAAGATCAAGGTTCCAGCCAATTTGGTTCTTGGTGAGGGCTCTCTTTCTCACATGTAGACAGCTATCTTTTGGCTGAGTTCTCACATGGAGAAGAGACAGAGGAACATAGTGTTAGGGAACCCAGAGAGAGGGGGAGAGAGAAGAAGGGAGAGAGAGCACTCTGTGGACACTTCTTATAAGGGTGCCTATCCCATTTTGAGGACCCCATTCTCATGACCTCATTTAAATCCAATTACTTCCCAAAGGCCCCATCACCAAAATCAACCCATTGAGAGCTAGGGCTTCAACACATGAGATTTGGAGGAACACAATTCGGTCCACAGCAAATGACTTCCTCCTTTTGGGACTTCTGTTTGATGTTTCATTTCAAGTATGAAATTGTCATCCATCTATCAAACTCTTCTCCCTATAAAATAAACTCCACCTCCAGTAACTTTTCTAAGCTAAAAGTAGATACTGCAACGTCCTGGCAGGTAATCAGCTGGTTTACAATCAGCTGGAGAAATGACAGATGAGGACTAGACTGTGAAAGGAAAGAAAATAAAATTTGACACAGAAGAATGAGAAAAAGAAATAAAAGCAGAGGTAGCTGTCAAGTTCCTCAACTGACCTTATGATTTTATTATATTTCAGTATAGAATTCACGAGAGTACAACTGAAAACATTTTTATTGGACTTCTATTGTATTGAGTTTAGAGTGTTTTGTATTGTATTATGAACCATTCTCACATGTAACACGTATTTATTGAGCACTTACTATGTGTCAAGAACTGTTCTAGGTACAATTTTCTTAGATATAAAGGGAGATAGATAATGGAGGAAGGAACTAGAAGTCAATGGACTCCAACTAATTATAATGGCAAACTTCCATAAGATGCTGACCTTGTTTATGTTGAATCTGTAGAGTGAATACTTTCTTGGGTATAGTCCTATAAACTACTTTCTTCCCTCATATTTATGGTTCCTTCCTCCCACCTCCAAATTAGAAAAGGCCAAGTAATTTGTCAAAGTCTATTTACTCTATTACTCTATATGAGGTAATACTTTATTGCCTTTTCTATTTTAGGATGCTCGTTGAGGCTATTTGAGGGTGTGAAAGAGTATGTATTAGGGCACCACATATGTTATTCATAGTGACAATGACCATTCTTGTGGACCCCAGTGGTGCACATTTTTCAGAGGAGCCCTGACGTTATAAGGAAATCTTATTATAAGGAAAATAATTCCATAACTACAAGTGTATTGTTTTAGTGTGCCCAAAGGTAGGACCTAGGAGAGTTTTCAAAAACAATGTTCCATTTGATTTTGGTTCCCTCAGCATGTTTGTTTGACAGAGAGTTCAGAAAGCATATGCTTCAGGCACCAGTCTTCTATGTCAGTCAATGATGTTAGAAAGACGAAAGCACAGCTCATGAGACAGGAGGTGCACTGGCATTTGTGAGTAAATCTTACTCAAGTTTGATAGATCTAATCACTATTATTTTAAAAAACCAAGTTACCTTTATTACCACTTCACAGAGTTTTCCTTCAATCACTCTTGCATAGAGGAAGGGACATGGAATTGAAAGAAAATGTGTGATAGGTGGAGACACCTTATGTTCAATCCCGATACCATAATGTGTTTCAGTTGTGTCAGAATACGCAAAATCATATTCAGTCAAATAGGTTGAGAAAAAAGATAAACCTTAAGGAAAATAAGTATTCATTCAAAGAAATTAAACTGTCTCATCATCCTTTATACTACCACCTCTTGATATAATATGTCGAGAAATGACATTGGCATGGTCATAAAAATGACCGTAGCATTGGAATCATGATTATGCTTGATTTCGAGAACTTTCCAGAATGGCTGTAAGTGAAAGGAACTGTGGTGGCATGGAGTGAACCCATGAGCCAAGTGGTGCCGCTCGGTCTCTTCCCTCAGGTGTCTCTCGTGCATCTCCTGAAGACTGTCCGGCTGCTGCGTCTCTTGCGTCTCCTGCAGAAGTTGGACCGCTATTCCCAGCACAGCACAATCGTCCTCACTCTGCTCATGTCCATGTTTGCGCTCCTTGCACACTGGATGGCGTGTATCTGGTATGTCATTGGAAAAATGGAGAGGGAAGACAACAGCCTTCTGAAGTGGGAAGTTGGTAAGGGCTTACATTTGTCACATTTTCCATTTTTTAAGTGAAAAGGAAGGTTGTCTAAAATTTGGAGGAGGTGAAAGATGAGTCCATAAATATGTCCTCTGACTGTCGATTTGTCTAATATTTTTTAGGGATTGAGCCAAGAAGAGGCGGGGGGATGGGACCTATGATACATGCAATTTCTTTAAGAGAGTTTTCCAGAAAAGCCATATATATGTGTATGTGTGTATATATATGTATACACACACAAAGAGTAATGGGTTAAGCTTTCAATAGGCTAACTTTAAAATGACCAGCAAGGCCATAGAAGTGTTTAGGTAAGTAATATGTGATCTTACCAGACATAGCCAGTGCAGGGGTAAGTACCATTGAATCCCTAGGCAACTGGCCAATCATTGCAGTGAGAGATAGAGTGAGTGCATTATAATGACACACTTTCCACATCTAGTATACTTTGAGAATGTGTGATGATAGAGGGGACTGGATATTTACAAATATAATTTGTAGAATTTTGTGTCCCCATAATGCATGGGAATTTAAGGGAGATTTTTCCATGGGCTACATAATTTTGCATAAATGAATCTGAAATGTTCTGCACATAAACACATTTTTAAATTTATGCTAACCACAAGAACTGTACAGAAAATGAAAATTCCAAAGGCTATAACCCTGTATTCAAAAATATCTGCATTATTCTCACAATCATTGCCTTTAGAGAATTATCATGGTGCACCATGTAGAATTCGTTTTTTTTTTTTTTCCTTACCTGACATTTCATCAAAAGAATCCATTTCTTGGTTGGCTAGAAAAGTCTTCACTTCTTTTCACCAAAAAATCAATCTTGAACTTTTGGAAGCTCAGACCTTTGCACAGGGATGAAGCCACAAGAGATTCCCAAGAGAGAAAAATGTTCTAACTTTTCACACCAGCACTTAGTGGCAGAATGCATCTGGAACCTCCCTGGGCTGGCTCTCATAATGCTGCCCTCTTACCACAGGGCACATACAAAGCCTTCCAAGTGTATCTGTGGAGAACGAATTGGAGATCCTAAGAAAACAGATTCTACTTCAAATCTTCTAAAAATGCTCCTACGTACGCATCTCGATTTTGACCCCTAACTATACCAAAGCAATGAATGTGTTCTGATCATTTTCATCTCAGGATGGTTTTATTCTCCTCATCAAAGTACTTCTTCTGTGCCATACAATGGATCTCCATTCTCGGAAAGGACGTAAAGGGAGAAATAGAACTGCAGAGTGAAAGCAAGAATATCCCACATAAAGAGAAGATGGATGAGATGAGAAGAGAGAAGGAGAGGAGAGGAGAGGAGAGGAGAGGAGAGGAGAGGAGAGGAGAGGAGAGGAGAGGAGAGGAGAGGAGAGGAGAGGAGAGGAGAGGAGAGGAGAGGAGAGGAGAGGAGAGGAGAGGAGAGGAGAGGTGAGGAGAGGAGAAGAGAGGAGAAAACAGCACGAGGAGGAAAGAGAAGAGTTGATTAAAAGGAGAATCAAAGTCTGGATTGTATGTGGCTTAAAACATTTTCTGTCTTTAGTATTGTTTCCCTTTCTATTTTCTTGTCCCAAAGCCTCCCTCGTCACACACTCCGGTTTGGTCCTAATGGTGTTCAGGGAACTGCAGCATTAGATCTCTGCCCTTTGTTTTGAATCCATATTAAAATTCTTGCTTGTGGTCAGCCACCTGATTCCTTTCTGGGCCTGACCTAATTTCCTTCGGGCCCCAGACCTATCCACTCATATTAATTTGTAGGGCTTGTCTAGTCTGAGAGTCTCCAGATGGGGAAATTCAGCTTATTCACGCTCTCAAATTTAGTTAGATGAGGAAAGCTTTTTGCTTCCTCCCCAGCACACCCGTTCTGCTACATAAGTACAAACTAGCTGTTGTCTTTCTGCCCACAAACACACAGGAGTATTGATTTTCCAAGAAAAAAGCAAGCCCACCATCTAAACGACTTCAGTATTGCCCCCCTACCACTCCTCCTCTTAAACCTGGTGTTGTGGTTCAATGTAACGAATGGGAGCTTGTGAGCTAGACGGCAACCCACACAGAGAGCCCTGGCATGATCCAGCGGTGAGAAGAACATTGGGCTGGGGAAACAGATCTCTCCTGTTCTCACGGCTCCACCACTAACCAACCGTGAGATTTGCAGTAATTTTGTTCACCTCTAGGGGCCTCAGTTTCCTCACCTAGTGCATGAGAAAACTCACCATATAACTCAGATGTCTATTTCAGTTTCCATGATATGACCTTAGTGGAAGAACAAACCCAGCATTGTGTGCTTATTTCTGTCATGGTGCAGTGTCCACATAAGCCATCAGGAGCAACCATCGCATGTCATCAAGTTTGAGGAAAAAGGATGTGTCAGGAAGTACATCTTGTGACCACAGGATGTCCAAGAATTGATGTTTTACTCAGTGACAGTAAGAATTACTGAATCTTTATCTTTAGAAAATTAGACTTCCTGTCCAAACACCTCTTGGTATACATTCTGAAAGGTAGTATACTAATTACGCCTGTCAGTAGTGGGGTTCTAGGCTTGGCTACAAGGACTTTCCCTTCCTTCAAATTGCTTACCTCGTTGTTCATGCAAAACATTCTCCAGCTGAGATTTGGATGCAAATTAAATAATGATGACCTTCTCTACCTAATTTTCTAATGAAGCAGCTGAGAGCCTAGGCTAATTTTGTTTTTACTATGTAATTTGTACACTGATAGTATGTTTTGCCTCTTTTGGTCCAATTACCACAAATCTTCACACAAACAAAGTTTGATCAGAGACACACTTTTTATGTGGCGACTAACATTAGATGTATAGAACAAATTCGTCTTCCCAAAGGATAAAATAGAGCTCCCTTTCTAATCATCGTTAATTGCCTTGAAATGATATTTTCCGCTTTTTGTCCTTGACAGGTCTACTACTTAGAGCTAGAGAACGTTTCAATAATTTGCCTCAGACCAAATCAAAGCTAATATTTAAAAAAAATTGTAATATCGCTTATCTATAGCTATTTTTAGAAGGTGGAATTAATTACTCATGGACTAATTATACCAGAGGCTGATTATGAATTGATTCCTGCTGGTATTTTTACATTTATGTGCTTCTTTACTGTATTTTAGGCAATTTGAGGTTTGGCTTACTGTTTCATGGAGTTTTAGACTTGGGAGGATCTAAGTCTAAATTTTTGATTTTATGATGAGAAATCCGGCTCTAGGCTCTACAGGCTCTGTGTGGGAGAAGCGGGAAGGAATTATTGTCTGTCACATCCTCTGTTGTACCCCTGCTGTGGTATATAGTTCTTGGCATATGGCAAATGTGTGTGTGTGGGGGGGGAATATTGAATGAATCAGTCTTCAAGGTCATTCATTTACTAAATGACAGTCATGGGAGAAGAACCCAGATACCCTAACTCCTTGTGTAGAACTCCTTCTAATAATTTTGAAGATTATGAAATTGTAGGGAATGGCTGTTTAGCAAATATTTTCAGGCAGTGAGATTGAGAGAAGAATGAATAGGGTGATCACTTAAGATTTGGTTATTCATTCAAAAAATATTTTTCAATACTCTGTTTCTCTTCAGATCACATAAATCTTTTGCCTTTTACAAAAAATATTTTTCAAGGGCCCACTGCAGGCTTGCTTGGTCCCGGGTAAGGCACTGGAGATAGATAACCTAGACGAATACTCTACTTAATGTCATGGAACTTCAAGTCCAGTTAGAAAGAGAGACAAATACTTCAATGGATATATCACACTGTGATAGTGCTGTAACTGGAGCATGCACAGAGAGCTAGCTCTAACTAGAAGATCAGCAAAGGCTTTTCCAAGATGAACTAGTTTGACAGGATGAGTAGGTCTTGTCTCTGTAGATGCTGAGGAACGGGCATGGCTGGGAGCAGGGACGTGGCGATGTGAAGCAGTTCACTAAGAACCAGCATAAAAGGTGAATGGGGGTAGTAAGGTGATGAGGCTAAAGAGGCAGACGGTCAGGGACCAGATCTTTAAAGACCATTCATGCTAAGCTATGGAGTTTGGACTTCATCCAAAGGCTACAGAGAAGCATAAAATTCTCTGAAGCAGTGATCCAGGGAATAGGGGGAGATGTTTTGCTCTGTTTCATTTTTGATATCTATAAAATGGCAATAACAATAGTGCCTACCTCATTAAGGTTGCCAGTATTAAATTAGGAAATCTGTGTGAAGCGTTTTATACTGTGCGTGGCACCTAGTAAATTCCCAGTAAATAGTAGCTGTTCTAGCCATCCTTATCATTTTATTATGACAGTTAATTCTAATAAAAAAAGTACCATTAACTGTGACTAGTGATACTTACAATTTTATATGGGAAGAGTATTAAGGAATGGCCTAAAAAGTATTGCCCTTAAAGTTCAGCTGTGGTTTTGTAGTGCTGGACAACAAGTTGTATGCTTTTGTCCATCTTCAAAATAGAAAAGCCCACACCTTATCTTTGAGTCAGTCTCGGAAAAATCAGCAATTTTCACATAGCCTCATAATTGCACACATACAGATTTCCCCTTCAAGGCTCATATAGGTGGTAAGTAAGTCTAACATCTATCCCAAAAGCTTGTTGGGATATAGGAAACTTTGAAGAAACTTAGACACGGTGCTTCAAGGGCAAGATTCAATATGTTAAAGAGACATATCACAACTAAGTTGCTTTTTAAATTAAAATTTTTGTTTTGGCTGCTGAGAAATGCTTCAGAATGATCTCTTTGGGGGGTGGGGGTGGGTCTTTACTTGTTTACTATAAGAAAACAAATAAATGCCCAGCTAAAAATGCGTGAGAAGACTGAGTATTTATGTGCATCCCAATTAATATATGATTTTAATTCTCACTTATAAAGTTCAATTAATGGCTTTGAATTAGTCCTCAAAGAGCTCCATTAGGATACTGAATAGAATATAATCATTCTGATTTAAGTTAGAAGGATTTGGATTTAATCTTGGTTCAAGGATATACTAGGCATGGGATTTTGGCCAAGAGGACTTCAGTGTGTGACTTTTTATACAAGGAACTTTAGTGTCCTCATCTATAAAATGGATGTGGTAGTACAGGCCCTCAATGGTTTTGAGTATTAGAGTTGCTCAAGTTGACATACTTAACATAGTCTGGTACATAGATTGTTCTTGCTGCTGATAATTACCACCATTCTAACCACCTCCTCCACTAACTGGGGCTCTCCTCAGACTGCAGCTAACCTGCTCAAACTTACATCGATGAGCTGTGTCGAGTTGATAGCAATACTATTCAAGTCTCATGAAGAGGTGATATTTCTGTCACAGTCATGATTCCTAGTTGCAAGCAAAAACAGAAAAGGAAGTCATTAGCAGGACATGCAGACTTAGAATTAGAGAGAGAACAAGACTTAGGGAATGCAACATGCTGAACTTGAAAACAGATGATCTGCTACAAAGGTTAGAGATGAGAGTATACTGTAATAGAGAGAAGCTTTTTTATCTTTTAATCCTTGGCTGGGGTATGCTTATCCATTGTGGATGCCTGAATGTGTATCTGTACCAGTGACCGAAAAAGAAAGAAAGAGAAAAGAAAAGAAAAAAGAAAGAAAAAGCTGGGAAATCTAGAATGAGAAGAAAAGGATTAAGTGAGATATCATTTTCAAATTTTCATTGAGAATTTTAATCCTAAACCTCCTGATCCTCATTGGATAAAACATCATAAAAGCCGATTGATTTGAAAGGCTCTCTAGTTATTAACTGCTTAAAATTTACAAGCCAAGCCCCATGCTTGGGGGGAAAAAATGACCGGACTGAGGATACCAGGAGCTGGTTATTTCAATAACTCTACCAGCTCTTCCTAAAGAAGGTAGAATTGACGAACACTCTACATTTTCAGGCTTGTCTAAAGGATTATAAAAACTTTTTTAGATAACCCTTATCTGTTGATTCTCATTCCTGGAAATACAGGAAATAGAGAAAGAGGAGAAAAAGGCTAAATTGAAGGTTTCCAGCCATTAAAATGGACCCTAGTGAGGGAAACCTGGGCTTGTTGTTGTTTTCTAAGCACAAGTTCTTAAACCTTAATGTGTATTGGAATCACCTGAGGATTGTATTAAACTACGGATTCTAGAGGCGCCTGGGTGGCTCAGTTGGTTAAGTGTCCAACTTTGGCTCAGGTCATGATCTCACGGTTCATGAGGCCACATCGGGCTGTCTGCTTTCAGCACAGAGCCTGCTTCAGATCCTCTGTCCCCCTCACTCTAGGCCCCTCTTTCACTCATGCTCTTTCCCCAAAATAAATAAACATTTAAAAAATAAAATAAAATAAAATACAAATTCTAATTCAGGAAGTCGAAGGCAGAGCCTAAGACCTAGGCTGTTTCATAAGTTACCAGGTGAAATTCAGGCTTCTGGTCTCCCCACCGACACATTGAATAGTAAGGTTTAAAAAAGCCTCAGGAATTTCCATGACTTTAATACCCCCAGTTTATAAACAGTCTTAAACCAGCAACAACTCAGTCCTTTTCCACATTCCTGTCCTTTTTCAATCCTCATCACATCTGTGAATTTATTTAGACATAGTTCATTCCTAATGGACCAGGGAGGTCCATTGAGAAGGAATTAACCTCAATGCTGAAGCGATGCAACACAGTGCTTTAAATACGTCAGAAACAATTTCTACTACTAGTAGTTATGAGAAACTAAAGTTGAGCACATCAGTTTTTAAAAAGTTGCCAACGCTCTATTCTATTTTGATAAAGGTTTCTAGAAAACAGAAATGCTTTCATGTTTTCAGAACAAGATTTTGCTCTTCTGAAAAAAAAAAGATTTTGCTTTTTTGCCATAAAGAGCAGATGGTTTATTCCTTTTTTTTTTTAGTATAGTTGACACACAATGTTACATTAGTTTCAGGTGATCAATAGTTTCTTCTTAAAACTCAGATTTCCCTTGTATTATCCAAGTAAATTATGCTTATAAAAATTGAGGAAAGAAAGTATATAAATGAACGTCCAATTCTGAAGTCAAATTATCTCTGTAGTCTGACCTGTGTATTTAAAAATTATTTGAGTATTTAGAGAGGAAGCAGTGCAAAATTAGATTTTAATTGCATAATATTCTCAATCCTTTGATAAGGCACCTCTGAGTTTCAGGTAGCAGACTGGGGGTTAATATGATTTCAGGTTGCCAGGGTGGCTCAGTGAGAGGACACACTTAACAATTAGAAAATGCTGAAGCTGAAACGTACTCGGAACATGCTCATACCAGAGTTTCCAAATATGTTCACGCAGGACCCCTGGGTGGCTCAGTCGGTTAAGTGTTTGGCTTCAGCTCAGGTCATGATCTCACGGTTTATGGGTTTGAGCCCCACATCAGGTTCTGTGCTGACAGCTAGCTCAGAGCCTGGAGCCTGTCTTCAGTTTGTGTCTCTCCCTCTCTCTCTGACCCTCCCCTGCTCACACTGTCTCTCTCTGTCTCTCAAAAATAAATAAAAGGCATAAAAAATTAAAAAAAAAAACAAGTATGTTCACGCTTCACACTATACATTCCAAGCAATAAACGGTTCTCTTGTCATATTGTGCCGTGAAGTCACTCCATCCCATTCTGAAGTCCTGACAAGGTAAATTAGCACAGAATGAACTCAGAGAAATCCCAAAGAAACTGATTAAACTTTATTTAACCCAAATGTTGCATAAATTTATTTTACCTCATAACCTTCCTTTTTGTACTACACATTACTAACATTCTGTTAACATTCTATGAATTCAGAGTTTTAAAAAAAATACACCTTAGTCAAAGTTACTAAACTCTGTATCATAGTAGGAGGAATAATAATGATTTTCATCTTTTTAAAAATATGGGATACCACATTTCATTTCACAGTAAGCCTACAAGAATGAGGAGAGAAATTCTCCTCATCTGTAAAATGGAAATAATAAAAAATACCTGCTTCAGAGAGTAGCTGTGTTGTGGATCGTTGAGCACATTGGTCAACATTGCAACGTTTTCCAGTGCAAATTAATAAGTTTATTTAAGTAGCATGGGAACAGGACCGGTAGACAGAAAGGGCTGCACCTCTGCTGTATGAGGCTGGTGATTATATGCTTAGTGCTCCAAGGGGAGAGGAAATTCAGGGAGTGTTAAATCATAAATGTTTCTTTGAACAGAATTCTACTTGTAAACCAATTTCACCAGAGTAGTTTGGTGCTTATCGCTGAGGTCAGTATTAACTATTGGTGAGATGTAGAAGCAGTCAAGAGACCTTTAAGAAGGTAGCAGCCAGAGGCACCTGGGTGGCTCTGTCAGTAAAGCTTCCAACTTCGGCTCAGGTCATGATCTCAGGCTCTTCGGGAGTTCGAGCCCCACGTCCATATCGGGGCTCTGTACTGACGGCGCCAAGCCTGCTTTGGATCCTCTGTCTCCCTCTCTCTGCTCCTTTCCCACTCATGCTCACTCTCTCTCAAAAATAAATAAAGAAACTAAAAAAAAGTAGCAACAAGCACTGATCCTTACCAAAATTATGCGGGCTATAGGTTAGCTTTCTGGGCTAACATTGAACATTTTTCAGATTCTATATCTCATCAGTTTGGTGAGCTCAAGGAAGCTAATGTACATAAAAACAGTTCCCAAACTGAAAAGTGCAGTAGAATTATGACATGTCATTGTGTTAGTAACACATACACAAACACACATACGTGCATATATGGATATGTATATATGTATAAATGTATCTCTTCCTTTTTCCAGAGAGACATTATGTAAATAGTCTATATGACAAACTCTTGTCTTTGTGTTCTTTCCATGATACTGGCCTTGATATGGGTGTTTAGAGAACCCATGCGTAATACATATATTTGGGTGAGTGCAGGAATAGATGAGTGGGCCACAAATAAAGCCTTCTGTCCCAGATCAGTAGGTCATCCCACTCAGATTCAAAGAGGAAGAAATTCTGAAGTCCATCTTCCTGCAGTGTTTGGAAGTAAGTTACACCGAGTCTGTCTTTCCTTATCGCATCTCATCATTTATACTATTAAAGAACAAAACTCCCCAAGTGAATATTTATTATTATAAATCACAATATTATATGCCTATTCAAATATGTAGATTTTAGAGGCCATATTCCTCATTTAGGGTCTTGAGATTCGTGTGCTGTGGCAATGAATAAGTCAGTTCTTAATACATTTTCAATTCTTACTATGAAGACTATGATAAGCAATGGTTGCACTCTTATAGGAATACCAGAGATGGCTAATCATTTCAACTCTTTTTCTTTCCCTATCCTATTCTTTTTCTGGGTTTCCTGAATTAGTAAATGGTTCAAACATGCTTCTATTTTCTAGCTCGAGATAAATTTGGGTTGGTACTACTTATAGCTCTCATTGGACCCAAAACCCTCTCATGAGCTGCTTCCTTGCCTCATTTTGGCCTCTTAGCCATAGAAGAATATGCTTGGTTCTCTGAGAACTTGAGCCCTGCCCTGGACCTAGACTTCGGAAGAGAGAATCTCCTCCTCGTATTTTGTCAAAGGACCCTTTGCCTTAAGGTGATGCTTTGCTGACCATTCATTGACTTCCTAAGCTCCTCCCAAAGGATCCTATGACTTAATCACTGGAAATTTTGCCTACCTCTGATCTCTTCCTTTCTTCCTTATAAGAGTTTTATGAATTGTGTCATTGTTAAGATCAGGGACAGTAATGTGTTTCTGGCTCCCAGAGTCCCAAATGTTTCTGTTCTTAAATTAGTTCAAAGTTAAAGACATGAATTTTAGGGTAGCCCAAAAGGTAATGTGGGGAGTTTAATATAGCCATTTGAAGCTTGGATCTGTTCTTTTCTTTTCTCTTCTCTTTTCTTTTCCTTTTTCATTTGTATGCATGTATATTTTAAATGCCCAAAATAGTTATTCAGTATTATTTATTGAATAATCCATTTATTAATACTAATTAAATTTGGCGTTTAATCATACTTAATTATTATGCATACTTATGGCTGTTACTAGGTTTCATTTTTCTTTCATTGATAGTCTAATTTTATACTGGTATAGCAGAATTTAATTATTGTACTGTTTAAATCTTGGTACAGCAAGTAGAATGAGGCCACTTTGGCTCATTTACTCATTTAGATCAATATTAGAAAAAATCCCCCTTCTGAAAAATACAAATGGCATTTTAATTGGAGTTAATTTCACAAATTAATTTGGGGAAAATAATGTTTTTAGAGATATTTTTGTTACCCAAGGTATGGTACTTAATCTCCATTTACTTTAAAAACAATCTTAGATAACTAAGAGAAATTACGTAGCTTCCTTCATACAAGTTACACATATTTCTGATTAAGAGTATTTCTAAATATTTTACATTTTTGTGCTTATGCATGTGGGTTCTATTTTCCATTAATTTTGTGCCAGTTATATTGGTATAAGAAAATTGGTATATTGGTGACTTGGAAATAATATTGGATAGTCATCTCAATGTGTATCTAAATTTTAATTATTTTGAGTCTTTAGGAAGACAATCATCTAAAGTACTAGTAAATTTCTCCCTGATTTACCTAAGGCCTATACTCTTTTTGGCCACCAGTTTGAGAAAAAATTACCTATTTTATCATATATTTACTCTAACTTCACTAGATGTTACAGAAAAAAACATATTTTGTAGATTACTAATGCATGTTTTTATTGATACGTGACAGTCCATAGAGTTACACCAAACTTTAAATTATGACCCTCAGAAATATATTTCGTAAAAGAACGTGTATAAAAGAACAATTCTTAACTTGGAAGTTGGAATCCTCTGTTCTAATCACAGCCCTGCTGCTAATTAGCTGTATGACCTATGAAATTTTATCAAACCACGTCTGTCCCAATTATCTTTGTGGAAATGTGATACAAAACCGCTTCTCACTGAGTCTCAATTCTTCTTGAGACATAAGCCCTTTTGGAAAATGAATGGAAGCTCTAGCTCTCTGATGATAAATTCAGACCAGCATATAAATAGATTGCATAGAGTTATAGTCTGTATATTCTATGGTGCTTTCTCATGGACAGCTGATGAACAAAACAAATGAAAACGTCCCAGTGTTAGATAATCTCTAAGATTGTTTTCAACTTGGAGAAGATTTAGTTACAGTTCCTTTAAGAAAACTGCCTTGCACCTGAAACTTGGGTGTGTTGAAGAAATAATCCTTAGTCTGTTGACATACCTTTCAGCATTGGTGAGACTCGGTCAGAACTGCCCTAACTCTTTAGTAGAACATTTTTTTAAATTTCTACTCTGTCCAATAATATACATGCTATGACAATCCTCTCCTTCAATCCATTTCTTCTGAAAGTTTTTAACCATTGGAGGAGTTTAGTCACAGCCATGCATTGTCAATTTTATGATGCAAACAAACTCAATAAGCAATTTCACTTTACATGCAACTTTAAAGAAACATAATGATTTCTTAAATTGAGAGAAAGCAAAACCCCTGTCTAGTTTGGATACATAAATAGCTTGTGATTAAAGTGTTCAAAATTTCATTTCTGATTTAATCTCTAAAGGATAGTCAGATACAAAGCTAACTTCCTAATATCTTACAACTTCCATCGTTTGGACAGCATTCTAATTAGCCCAGCTGGTCAGTACATTCTTAATGCAGCTTTTAACACCACCATTTCTTATCAACCCCTGTACTTAGCAACCTTATACACTTGGGGTGGGTTACAATTAACCAGTCACTAGTAACAGGTTGAGTTACTATTGTATTCCAGCCAACCTTGGTTCACAGGATAGTAGTGTAAGGAGGAGCCCGAGAGAGAGATATTCTAAACCTCTAATTTTACTTAGCTGCTTGCTTCTCATGATGTACTGGGAAAAACAGTGGACTGGGAGTCACAAAATTAGGAGTCCAGCAGCCCAGGCTCCAGTCTTATTTCTTCTTGGTAAAATGAGGTGGTCAGAACAGGTGAACTCCAAAATCTTCAGAATAACAACTTACTTCTTTTTTATGCAAAGACAAGGGAAACAAAAGACTTCAACAGAGATTTTCTACTCTCTGTTGGAAATACATATTTCTAACTCCAAAAATATGTGAACTGGTTTTTGTGATTTCCAGCCCTTCTTCCAGAGAGGGAGTAGGCTTGATCTGATATGTGTGTTTTTAAAATTACATTTTAGTCTATATATTTTTCTCCTCAAATTCAAATATAATATTTTAGCATTTCCAGTGCTGCAAGGCAAAGGTAATATTTTTAAGAAGTAATAGAAAATAACCTGTGATTTCAATGGAAAAGAACCAGGTTGTCACTATTTGTCTTAAATTAAATTAGTATCTTTTTTACCTTCCTTTAGGTTTTCCCCATCAGTAAATTTAAGAAGATTGAGGCACCTGGGTGGCTCAGTTGGTTGAGCATCTGACTCTTGAATTTGGCTCAGGTCATGATCTCACAGTTGTGAGATCAAGCCCCATGTTGGGCTCATGCTGAGCTCCATGCTTAAGAGTCTCTCTCTCCTTTCTCAGCACACCCCCTTCATAAATAAATAAGTTAATTAATTAATTAAGAAGATTGGATCCAGATAACAGTTCTTCTGAATAGCAACCCTCGCTGTGGCCTCTGCTATCTTCCCAGTAACATTTATATAAAGATCAGGATAAAGACATCTTCAACATCTTAGCCATCACTGAAAATTAGGATCAACCATTGATCTCTTAGTACAAAAAACAAGAAGACATGTCTACTAACTGACATGTAAATAGATTTGGATTTTAAAATAAAACCAACAGACAGCGTGAGCTTTCTGAGAGGCCTACACAAACAGAAGCCCTTCTTCCCACATTCATACTTTGCCCTCTGATTCTGAGAGCACAGGTCTGTCAGGAGATGGAACAATTTTCTCTACTGCACAGACATCACTTAAAAAAAAACCTTTTTAACCTTTATTTATTTTTTTGAGAGACAGAGACAGACCGTGAGTCGGGGAAGGGCAGAAAGAGAGAGGGAGACACAGAATCCGAAGCAGGCTCCAGGCTCTGAGCTGCCAGCACAGAGCCCATCACGGGGCTCCAACCCACGAACTGTGAGATCATGACCTGAGCCGAAGTTGGACGGGTAACCAACCGAGCCACCCACGTGCCCCATTGTCGCTTTAAAGCAGAATGATAGCTCTGCCAGACTTTCCCAAGATTAGGAGAAAGTTTTCCATCTTAGCGCTGGGGGCCAGGGGAAGGAGGTACTATGATGGTAAATTGTCAATAGTAACCAGTATGTAGAAGGGTATAGATGAGATGGACTTTTGGAAAAATCAAATGTCACCGCCAAATGGAACTTAAAATAGTACACACACCTTGTAAGTGACACACGCCTTGGAACATACAGAAAAAGACAGGAAAAAAGGAAGTATCGAGAAAACACAAATGTAAGAAATAATAGGCTAGTAATCATGATTTTAATGAAAATTTCATGACATGGGAAAAGCTCAGGTGATTTCAAGTGAAGAACTCAGGGTACAGATTTCTATGTATTATATGATACCTATTTGGGATAAAAAGTGAATTACACACACACACACACAGACTAGAAATAAAATCAGTAAGTAGTGGAATTATTTGTAAATTTGGTTTTTCTCTACTTTTTTTTAAATTGACTTATGTCAAATTAATATCTAGCTTACATTTATTTAGTACAACTACACACATGGTTCAGTGCTTAATATAATTGTGTACATTATCTCATTTGATTTTTAATGAATTTTCATGAGGCAGATATTTTCAACCCCATTTACAGAAAAGAAACTAAAGCTTGAAAAGTTTGGGGTTTCCTGGAAATTTCTTTTTTAAATAAAATATTTTTAACAGCCAAAAATTTAGAACAAATGTAATAGACACTGCTTGAAATTATACCTTTAACCTTTTACCGTATTTGCTTCACATATATTTTTAAAATAATACAATATTACAGATAAAGCCCAAACCCCTTACCCCCTAATTCCCATCATTCCCTCCTTACTAAAGTTGATGCTATTTTTTTACTATGCAAATGTATTAGTAAAACAATATATTACTTTGTCTCTTTAGCTTCCATATAAATAAACACAAATTGAAACCATAGTAGTAATAATAGTAATAATAATAATAATAGCAGATAATTAAGTAGCAGATAGTGGTGGATGTTAGTAATAACACATGTTTCCATTGTCTTATTTGGTAGTGGTGGATGTATGTGTTCTTTCCCCAGAGCTTCACCAACAATTATTACCAATAGTTTTAAATTTGAGAAAACGTGGGGGCAGGGAAGAGGGTTCGAAGTAGTACCTTGTTCTAATTTCCAGTTCCCTGAGTCAGTAAAGTAGAACAACATTTCTTTTTTTTTTCCCTCTTTTTTCTTTTTTTGGCTACTATAGTTTCCTTTTTGGTGAGTGGACGCTTAGCTTATTAATTTGCAAGTTCTCTTCTTTCCCAAGTAACCTATTTAATGCTCTATATTTTTAAGTGTTAAAGTCTTCAAAAATTATTGTTCAATGTATATGTGACTTCTGAGGTTAAGTACTATTGATCTCTAAGTGTATGCTCACGTTGTCACAGAATGAGGTATTTATGACACTGATTCTTCGGAGTTTGTTGAGGCTCAATTTGAATATATTCTTTGTGTGTTTGGAAAGAATATGCATATGCTTTTTTGTATATGATTTTGTGAGGTTTTATATATGTCAGGTCAAGCTTCTAAATTTAATTATACATATATTATAAATCCTTATTAACTATTTTCTATCAAATATAGACAAATTTTATTTGGTGCTCTTTCAGATCTCTGTTCATTTTCCGCAGTGTTTGGTCTCCTTTTAAGAGCTCCTAGTTCCTTATTTTATGTCCATTAGATCAAACGTCTGAATTGAATTTATGTATTTTAAATATATTATCTTAATTGTATTTCCCCATTTTTATTTTATTTTATTTTAATTCAATTTTAAAGTTTATTTAATTTGAGGAAGAGAGAGCATGAGCAGAGGAGGGACAGAGAAAGAGAGGGAAAAAGAGAGAATCCCAAGCAGGCTCTCCACTATCAGTACAGAGCCTGATGAGGGCTCAGGGTCACAAACCACGAGATCATGACCTGAGCCAAAACCAAGAGTTGGACGCTTAACTGAGCCACCCAGGCACACGAACCCCCCCATCTTTGTTTAATTAATTCACATCCATTGTGTGTTAATTATCTTTCCACCTAATTCTTGCAAGGTGAACTATTTTCCCATGTAATTTTTTCATTTTTATGGTCAGCTCATCTTCCATTGGGTTTCTTTCTGTAGAAATTCTGTACAGATTGAGGTATGAGAATATAAAGAATTTTCATTGTTATTTTGTTTGCTTCTGCCAAGGACAGTAAGATTATCTCTTACCCTAGGATCACATTCTTAACAATTTCTTAGCTTCGAGGGGTCTCATGGCCAGTGTATATATTCAGACACCAATGTTTGCAAGGCACAGGTCTGAATTTTAAGTTTCTCTCAAGAAACTGCTTTTTTCAGACTTAGGCTTCCTTGTCATTCCCATAAACTGTTGTGTAAATTATTTCTACCCTTTTCCATGCATGTGCCAAAGTTGTATGCCAGGTGTCAGTTCCAGTGTTTGTAGGACTTGAGTGTCCTCTTCTGGGCATGCATGGGTGTGAAACCCAAGTCCACGGACTTCAGTACCTCTGGCTAGCTCCCTAGCCCTCTGTCCCTGTCAGCACCACCACTGTGTCAGCCTTCAAATTTGCTTCTCCTCATCTTTACATCTGGAGATTTCATTTTTCCTTCTGGAAGAATGTATACATCACCAGCATTTCTGGGTGTTTATATCAGAAAAGCTTACGCATTAGCCAAATTCATAATCTTACCAGAACTATGGTATCAGTTTCTGCCCAAAATAATGTACCCTAAATGCCAATGCCATTGTATGTTTTGTTTGAAGTATAAGAATGGTTGTAATCTAACCCTAAAAGGCCAATTGAAAAGGTTAATTTCTGAAGACCGTGTTCCTACTTATAATGTCTTCACAGGGGAAAATCATTTAAACATAAGCCTTCAAATCTCCAGTCCCTCAGACATAACTGTTCAGTTACTGGGAAAATAAATGATGCAGCTGTCTAGAGAAGACATCATCAAATGTGCTTAATATAGAATTATTTCTTTCTAGCTACTATATTAATCATATTCTTTTGGAATAGTTGACAGTTTAATGTACTGAAGATTATTTTCCTAAGAGACTATAGATATAGAGAAAAATAGGACAGAAAAAGAACTGAGTCTTTGAGATTGTTGCATTTAAACTCTGTGAGGTTTTCAGTATTTACTATAAAATATAAATATTTGTTGAGGCCCAAAGGACAGCGTTAGGAGCTGCAAGGGGATACAAAGAATTGGAAATTAAAAGCCCTGCCTGATAGAAGCATACTCTCTTAGAAAGTCAAGAGGTAGACACAAAACTGCACAAAAAAATGTTTTTTAATGCTGATTTGTTGTACATTTGCACAGGCAAAAACTTCCTAAAATGTTTATAAAGAAGTAGAAGTAATTTTACCAGAATCTCTGTGAAGATGAAATTGGAGGTGGGGTGGGCTTCAAGGGGTGAATACTATTTTGGTGGAGAACATTTAGAGAACATTTAGGTGAGGGACACAGTGTGAATCAATTTGTGGAAGTAGGAAATCTCACAGTGCACTTGAGGAACAGTTCGTGGATGAGTTCCTGTGGTGTAGAGCATTCTTGAATGAAATAAAATGCTGACAGGAGGATGGGACATAGAATACACAGGCAAGGCACGCCAGGTACTAAACTAAAGGTTACTGAAATTAAGTTCTGAGAAAGAGAATACAAGGCCTATGTGAAATAATCAACCATGACCAAACTCCAGCTCCAGTATCTGATTTTTCCAGAGATTTTTGGGAGTGGGTATGTTTTGGCATTTAAACACTGGCAAATCGGGGTCCTGGGTGGCTTAGTCGGTTGAGCATCCTACTTCGGCTCAGGTCATGATCTCACCACTTGTGGGTTAGAGCCCCATGTCGGGCTCTGTGCTGACAGCTCGGAGCCTGGACCTTGCTTCGGATTCTGTGTCTCCCCCTTTCTCTGTCCCCTCCCATGCTTGTGCTCTGTCTCTCTCTGTTTCTCAATAATAAATAAATGTTAACCAAAAAAAATCTTTAAATAAATAAAAAATAAACACTGGCAAATCATTCAGAACTTGAAAAGCACAGGGTAAGCCTAGTGCAAATAAATGTGGACCTGATCAAGCCCATAGGTCACTGATTTGCTTTTCCAGACACACAATGAATAAAAAGAGAGATAACACCAAAATAATGGGTTGGAGTCTTGGCCACGATGCACAGATGGGAACTCAAAGACAAGCAACCAGAGAAGGTGTGACCTGATTGATGGACTATTTTAAGAATTTTATCCCAAACTCAAAAGGGAGAAACAAAGACAATCCTTCTCTTTGTGATGTTTGCCAAACTGCTCAGTCCAGCTGCACGTTTATTAGCATGACAGGGAATACACGTCCTATTTTTAGGAGATCGGTCTCACGCTTTATACACTTGCACTAACGAAAAGTTTTCTTCTGTTGGGTATCCTAATTGTGTGATTATTTTTATAAAGTGGTACTGAATCTATAAAGAAAGTCCACTAGAGCACTATCTCCATGTGAGATTTTAGCAAACATTACTGTGAGTTATAGATACACAGTAGGAAATCAAAGATAATTAAACATTTTATCTAAGCCATTTAGACATCTGGCATGAAAATGTCTGTACCTCTTTTCTCCTTTCTCATCATGTGTGTATGTGTGGGTGTGTTTACTTTGTATGTAGGGTCTCTCCACCCAGCCACAAACAGAAGAAATAATTAAAATGTGCTTCATAGTCTAAGACCCTACAGAGACTACTATTAAAACCTCCTTGCTGACATGCTGTTTACTCGGATAGAAGTCTATTGGTTTTGTTTTCTTTCCACTGACATTAGCCAGGGAAGACAAAGACAAATCCTAAATTTAATACCTCAGAAACTGAGAGACCAGAACCCTGTTCATGATAGAAACGATTTATGAAGTCACTCTTTGTAAAAGTGGTAGATTTGTTTCCCTGTATATTTGTCCATGTCCCTGTCCTCTACGCCAACATTTAAATAAACTAGCCGAAATTGGATACCAGAAGATTCTCTCCATTGAAATACTTAAGACAGAAATAAAAGTTAATGCCCTTCAAGCTTTATGCAGCTTTCAAAATTTATATCCACTTTCTCTTTTGAAGACACTGAAATTAACCGTTGGCTGGAGAGCTTCCTCTGAACCTATATTTGATCCCAAAGGGTAAGATGTTATATGATGCTTTATAAGAATGTGAGTTCCAGGGGCGCCTGGGTGGCTCAGCTGGTTAAATGTCTTGATCTTAGCTCAGGTCTTGATCTCAGGGTCATGAGTTCATGCCAAACATTGGGCTCCGCACTGGGGTGCGTGGGGGTCAGGGTGGGGGGTAAAGCCTACTTGAAAAAAAAAAAAAGATCGTGAGTTCTAGATTTAGACTTCAAAACCCGAACCCTCTAGTTACTGTCTGTGTCGGTTTGCATGTGTCACTTACCTGTCTAAGGCACTATCTCCTCAAGTGTAAAACTGAGACAGGATTAGCTATTTCACCAGGTTATAAGGAAGATTAAATGATATGAAGTAATTATGGAATGTTCAGTTCATGTGAGTGGCTGTTGCTGCCAGGCATGGCTGTTGTTCTAGCTACCATCGTTTCTATTGTTGACACGTGATATTTTATTAAAGTCGTGACCATGGCAGCTGATTTTGTTCTCAAGGAACTCTGTGTACTTGATCTACAATGTCGAAGCCAGCACCCAAACTGCCTGCAGTCTTTACTGAAAATCTGCTGCTGATGGTCAGAGATTACAGGCTTATTTTTAGCAGAATTTCTAGCCTGAAATGGAATTCTGTCAAGGTTGGCTTTTTTGAGTGTGATGCACAGAAGGGTGGTATTTCTAATTTTATCATTTGCTCATAAAATCATGGGTTTAGTGCTAGCTAATCCCATTAATTTTTCAAATATATTGGTTTAGGTTATAGGTCGCAAAGCTATTCTGTGGCTGAAATGGTATATCTTGGAATATGTGGTGACTCTGACCCACTAGGAGAAAACTGATAAAATGATTTCAAAGAGCCAATTAGCATGATTTAAAAACATACCATAATTGGGGCATCTGGGTGGCTCAGTCAGTTGAGTGTCCTACTTTGGCTCAGGTCATGATCTCATTGCTCCTGGGTTTGAGCCCCACGTCCTGCTCTGTGCTGACAACTCAGAGCCTGGATCCTACTTCAGATTCTGTGTCTCTATCTCTCTCTCTGCCCCTCCCCTGCTCACTCTCTGTCTCTCTCTCTCTCTCTCTCTCGAAAATAAAAACTAAACATTACAAAAAAAAATGTCATAACTGAGGAATATGATTCCTGTCTCCAGTATGGTATTTATTATGTTTCATACAGAAAAAGTTTGTTGATAACAATGCACATCATTTGCAAAAATCCAAAAATAATACCCTGGTATAATAGGACTCTGAAGAGTTAGATCTTCTTAAATGAATATTCCAGTATTATTTTGTTGACAACTAAACATATGTGACTCTAATTTTTCTGTCGACAAAATGCTTGGTGAATGGTGTAAGCAAGTCATGTTATAGTAGCCTTTTTTTAAAGTTTATTTAATCCCAAGCATGCTCCATATTGCCAGCATAGAGCCCAAAACAAGGCTTGAACTGACAAACCGTAAGATCATAACCTGAGCCAAAACCAAGAGCCTGCACTTAACCAACTGAGCCACCCCGGCACCCCAGTAGTCATTCTTTACAAATGTCATGGCCATATTGAGTGTGTGTGACAGAGATGGAGGAGGGGGACAAACAGCAATTCATTGCCACTGCCAACTTAGAGAATTTTGCATTCTTTAAAATTGGTGAATCACGTACTTCTCATTCTTTGGAAGGGAAAGATTCCATCTTTGGGTGGCAAGTTCAATGGAATTATTTTAGGGAAAGTTTCTATTTTCTGTGAGAAATCAATCAAATAATTAAAAGATCTTTATTTGACCAAATATTGAATTGATTTTGATGAGGGCACATGTTTTGATCCTACCATTTTGAACCTCACATTTTAACTAACTCTGTGGACGTTTGTTTCTCTTGACCCGCAAGGACGTTTCCACTGTATATTTAGTGACACAGACATTTTCACTAAAATAGCAACATTTCTGACTTCTCTTTTAGAAGGTACTTGCTGGAACTACCTAAAGTAATTTAATTTTTGGATCAAATACCTATACAGCAGTATCAATAATTTCTTTCCACTTCCTTTTTAAAATTTCTATGGAAATTATTTTTACCAAGATAAATTCTTTCTTATGTAAACTTTAGCCGAAAGATTTATTAATCAGATTTTTTTCAGTTTCCATATCAGACAGAATGAGTTTTCTTTTGTGACATTTCTACCAAGTCCAATTTTCTCAAAGCAAGTTTTAGAGCACTAATTTTTAAGAATATTTTATTCTTGGGCGCCTGGCTAGCTCAGTCAGATAAGTGTCTGATTTCGGCTCAGGTCATGATCTCACAGTTTGTGGGTCCAAGCCCCGCACCTGGCTCTGTGCTGACAGCTCAGAGTCTGGAACCTGCTTCAGATTCTGTGTCTCCCTCTCTCTGTACCTCTCTCACTTGCACTCTAACCCTCTCTCTCAAAAATAAATAAACATTAAAAAAAATTTTTTTTAAGATTTTATTCTTCCATCATTTTTTGGCCAATAACAATTTTGCTTTGTGCTGTTTTAGCTATTGTGAATTTTATTTTTTTATTATTTCTACCATGTCTAATTTTCCCCCAATCAATGTTCACTGTCTTCAATGTTCTTAAAAAATGTTTATTTTCAATCAAGTCATTTTATTTTGGGAACTAGCCAAATTCAACATGCTTTGGCTTAAATATCATCAATTGCATTTGTTCCATTTCTACTAACCATGCTTGTTTCTTTGAACAAGGAGCAAAGAGCATGAGATAGAACAATGATGGCATCTAGATGGAGAGAGGCATCAAATGTCAAATCCAAACGGTGGGTCAGAATGTTCTTCAAGTGTTTAGACACGGGTGGAATCAATCAGGAGTCATATGGTTTTGCTAAGTGATGGTGATGCCTCAGTATATTTTATTATTGTCTATATTAATGCATCACTTTATTCTAACACCCAAATGTTCCCAGTGGCATAGGTCCATTTTTAGTTATATACATGATATAAGAAGAAAATTAATTGTCAACTCCTCTTTTAATGTAGACAGCAAATCCGTTCTGGAATAATCTAGTTATTTGTGACAAAGTGATGGAAGACTGAGAAAAAAGGGGAACAGGAGCCAGCATTTTAAGCAGTAGTCATACCCCGGGCACTGTGACAGATGTTTGATAAAATTATCTTCCTTAAGCCTCTCAACAAACAAGAAGGCATTTTTAGTTCCTTTTTTAGTGGAAGAAGTCAGAACTTAGAGAGCCAGCTCCCTGAAGTCAGATTGTAAGTAGTCATGCAGTCCAAGCCATTCCGCCACCCCAACGCCTGTTTTATATTCATGGCAAGTGTATCTATTCTGTGGTCTTTATGATTGAGAAAGATGCGCTTTATCGCTTAATAAATATGCATCAAGTGCATATCAGGTGCCATACCCTGAACCAGGCTTGGAAATCAACTGCATGAGACAGACAATAGTTCCTACCTTCAAAAAGCAGCTGTCGAAGGGGAGCTGCAGGCAGATAATCAGATGAAATTAAGGTGCAGTCAGGCCTCCAGTGGCAAGGGGTAGGAAACAGAGGGCTAAGGATGGAGATGAAAAACTGCTTACATAGATTACTGCAAAATGAGAGGGGAGAAAAATAAGACCTAAGTGAAATCACTGGAGGTGGGAGAGTTTTTGCAAGATCCTTAAAAGGTTTTGTAAGTGGTGGGTCATAGAGATGATAATTCATGATAATTAGAAATTATAATCTAGATTTCTGCATAAGGCTTGAATGCCAACAACCTGAACACTTCAGTTTGAGCCTCTCAGAAGACTGAAAAGTGTTTCTCCTTTTACATTTATTGAGCTTTGTTAGAACAAATGACCCGAGGTGAATCCCAAAAGCTTTCTCCAGCACTTTCTCAAAGCCTCAGTACCTTTTGCCTTATCACTTCTTCAGAAGTTATTTCTAGATTTCAAGGATGCACATTATTTTTTTGCATTATAAATAGTCTCAAAATAAAGTTGAAACCCCCCACCCTAACTCTAGCAAGAATTATACTAATTTCATCCCCATATTATTTGTGATTTCTTTGTCCTTCTCTCTCACACGCACATGCACATAATGCACGTGCATGCACACATAGACACACACATGTGTATCCATAGGGGGAGAATGGTTTGACAGTTTTTCCTGTTGATTTATGCAAAGGCTTAATATTCTTGCCACAATGTTATCCATTATATCAAATAGTCCTCGATGTAGTAGTTTAAATTAAATCCAACTTCTCTTTTGGTGGATTGCTTTTGTTGATTTCTGTTGAGATTTTTGGTATCTTAGAAGAAAAGAAGGATATTTTTAAGTTTGCAAACTTGCAGGTTAAACATACCTGACACGACTTCCTGTCTCATAGCCTTCACTTCAGCCAAATTGCATAAATTTCTTTTCTCCATATGGGCATTCAATGTTCCTGGCCTAGTGCCTCTGCCCTTTCCCTACATCTCTGTTATTCCAAATCCTACTCATTCTGTGCAGTACAATTTGAACACTCTTCCTCCTTTAAACCATTTCCGATTGTTCCAGGAAGGGGCACGTCGTTCGAGTAAACATGAACTACAACTAGCATTCCCATAGTAGACTTCAAGGTGATAATGACCGAACACCCTTACGTCTCACACAGCATCTCAAGCATGGTCACTACATATTTGCTAAGTGAGCGAATTAGTTAGTTAATGAATTAGGAGCTATTGAGAAACTACTGAACAGGGGGAAGCAATGAAAGCAATATTTTAGTCTCCTGGCTCCAGAAAAGCCTCTCTTCAGGAGTGACAGGGGGTAAAGAAAGAGAATTAATCTGAATGTACACTTGGCTGGGAACTGGATGTGAGAACAGAGAGTTCAGGACCCAAGTCTTTTCATGAAGGTCCAGTTGCCACCAAAACACCAAACAAGCAAACAAACCTCCAAAACAAAAACTGACTGCGCTCAGTTCTGAGGCAAAACATGAAAGACAGACATGAACAATCTGCAGGATGTTTGGAAAAGGGAAACCAAGCCCAGGAAGTGACATCATATGACCTTGAAAAAGGCAACTTCCTAAAGCTGGTGAAGTTGCAGCTGAGGCTTTGACAAAGTATTTTTAAACACTGGAAGTGCTGCCATATTTTGGAAAAAGAGAGTAGACATAGGGCTGAAGAGTGGGGAACCGGGGAAGACAGGTTGGGCTCAATCCTCATCTTAGAGAGAACGAGGGTTGTGACTACAGGGTAACCCATGTGTTCCCTGGTGAGAACTGGGAGCCAAATCCTGCCTCCATCATAGCCTGAGCCCTGCTCACTAGAGCCCTGGCTGCTTAGTATCTTCCTGAGAGGCCCCACGCTGCCTAATCAGCTCTGCCGGCTTGCTATGTGGCTCCAGCCGTATTTTCTCACGGTACCTGGGACTTTCCTGTGGTCATCACTATGTGCCTCACCCACTCTGCCACATGCCCAGAGTGGGACAGCTTTCTCCCTGACCCACCTCTACGAAACCTGCCTCATGGCATTTGAAACCTGTTTCCCAGAAACTTGACTGAGAGGATTTCAGAAGATACCATCCAATGAAAGTATAAACACATTTGTTTCCCCAAATTGTTAGGGTAAGATTTAAGCAAATGTGTAAATAAGCTACGTACTGTATGTACTTGGATTACAATATGAGTTAAGCCAACTTTTGTGTGCCAGGCTGGAGACTAAACCGTCTTCTCTGCTTCCCTTGCTTTAAATCCATTAAAAAGGCATTATGGTTGCCAAATAATGAATATGTAACAGAGTTGGTGTCTGTGGGTGAAATTAAAGCCTAGATGCCGATGAATGGGATGGTTAAAGCATGATTCAAAGTGCTTAGTTTATCTAATATTTTTAATAAGGTCTAAGAAACTACTGGGAAAGTGGGTTTTCAGAAGAAAAACAAAAGCTGTGTGGTCTTTAATTTCTCCACATCATGGGCCTGACCTATATAAAGTCTCTTGCGAAGTCCACAAGAGAATGTAGCCAGAGTTCTATTCCTGGAAAAGGAAGCCTTGGGGACTTGCTGAGAGTTCAGTCTATGGTTCCAAAAAGCTTTCACATTCCCCAAGCTTTCGCATACACTGCCATGAACATATCAATTCCCGCCAACTAATTTTGGAATAATAGCGAGGGCTTCTGGGAGGAGTGGTGGGGAGGTGAAGAGCGTCACAAAAGTTTCCATGCTCAAAGTAAAAATGACACCATGTCCAGACCACACGTCCTTGATGATGGTGACCATAAACAAGTGGAATGGAACAGGTGGAAGTGAACAGCAATTACATAGAAAAATCAACTGGAGCAGCCATTCCTGTGAAAGAGATGAAGTGAATGGAGAGGTTGTTGATACCCAAGCTTTGCCCGACAGGGAGCATCAGAAGGTCGTGTGGCGTATCAACAGGTGGAAAGGCTCTCGACTCAGACAAACCCAGATTTAAAGGCTGGTCCTTCTCCTTAACACATGTCTACTCTTGATTGTGTTTGATTTAGCCTTTCTAAGTTCTAATATTTTATTATCAACACTTCAGATTCTAAGACTTGGCTCTTAGAATTGGAAGAGATTGTTACACAATATAGGATTAAATTAAATAATACATAAAGTATTCCATGAGTGGGTGATCAATGTGTGGTCTTTGGCTACAAAGGCCCACACAAGAGTACTACAACAGACTCTTATTATGATAACAAGCCAAGTAACGGCAAAGCAGATCAATGACAAAATACTCTGAGCCTATGTCCTATCCCTTCGGTGTCTTCAGGACCTCACGATGGAAGGTAGCATTTGTAATATGAATGGAGCAAAATCCCTGATGTGCAAGAATGATGTGATTGTGTATGTTATTTCTATTCATTATTTTCTACTGATGGAAATGAGATGCTGGGTTCATGTTTTATGCCAATTTTCCGCAAGGAAGGGTTTTAGAAGTGTGTATTACTTTCAGTAAGACAGAAAACCTTCATTCTTCAAAAGACAGCAGCAACAAGGAGAATAGCTTTTTACTAGAGCTTTTTGTGTTTAATACTGCATTCTACTAAACCTTTATGTGAACTGTGCCACTTGATGTCACAACAACCTATGAGGTGAGTTAATGTCATGTTCTCCATTTTAGCAAGAAGGAGACAGGGCCCAAAGAGGATGAGTAACTTAGCCAACATCACACAACTAGGCAGTACTTTCCTATGCTGCTGGGCTTGCCTTCTGGGTCATCCAAGTTTATTGCACTGCCTTGTCTGACACATTTATCTGTTGTCACATTTCTCTTCCGCATTCTTCCTGTGTCTCTTGTTCCTCAACTCATTGCCCCTGTGCCCTCTCTTCTACTTCTCATTTGCAAAACTCCCCATGCCACCTCTAGGTGTCTTGGGTGCACCCCATCCCCCTGTGTTTACTTCACATCCAACCACTCAGCCACATGCTGCCTAAAAACCTATTTAGAATGCTCATTGTAACTCCCACCACTTACTGTATTTCATTCTCCATTGAGCCATCAAACAAAGTTAGTTATATGTTTTTAAATGCAATACTGGACATATGAGTCAGAATAAGAACCTCAAAGTTGGTGTTTCATTTTGAAGACTTGGGCATTTGCTAGAAACTCGAAGGAACTGCCTTTGCAACAGTTTCAATACCAAGTGAAGGTAAATAAAATCCAGAGGACTCTTTAATGAAGTACAGTAGAACCTTGGATTGCAAGTAACTTGTTCTGTGAATATTCCGCAAGACAAGCAAATATTTCTAAGAAATTTTAACTTGATAAATGAACGATGTCTTGCAACACAAGTAGTAAGTGACACCGAATGTCACATGATCACACCTGAGCCAATGGTTCTTCATATTTGCTTTGCTATAAAAGTGCTTTGGATTATAAGCATGTTTCTGGAATAAATTATGCTCACAAACCAAGGTTCTACTGTATTTGAATGTAATATTCCAGCATATTATATTGCTTAATTTATTTGAGTTACTTTTATAATTGAGATGTTAGAAAATGTATCTCCATTAATGCATTTGGAAGAAATGTAATTAGAACTTTATTTTGAAGTTCTGCAAACCAGAGAATTTGAGACTCCTTTTTAATGGATGTCAAAGCCTTTCCTTCTAATTTAAATGACTGCCAGGCAAGTACTACCCTTGAGAAATGGTTTGCAAACGTGGGATGTGTCCATTTATTTTTTTCCCTAGGTTTGCAGCAACTCTAAATCTTTGAGAGAAAAGAGAAAATAAGAAGGAAATTGGGGACAGGTAATGAAAATAAACTTTAGCATACCAATAAAGTAAAATAATGTGGCTGGATTCAATTATTTTTATCCTAAATCATTTTCTTGAGATAGGTTTTTGTCCCTTTGTGCAAAGGATGAGTGCTTTTGGATTAGAATTTTCTTACTGAGTGACAAGTTGTCTTTGTAAATGAGCTCAGCCATGAATGTATGTCTCACAAACCCATTAAGCCATGAAAAACACATGAGCAATTCCTCAGGAAAAAATGCCCCTGTTGAGGCAGATCTGAATTGTGAATTTGGAATGCTATGAGCACTTTATATAGGACAGTTAAGGGTAAAGAGTTCATGGTTTATGTTCTGTTAACTTAGCCATAAGCCTAATCTTTGTTAGAATTTCTTCTATTTTTAGCCAAGATTTGAGAGACATTTGGAAGTGTCCCAGTTGGTTGGAAACAGATGGCCTATACTGCCACTTCCTAGGATCAACCAGAAAGTTCTATAGTAGATGCCCAACTGTGGCTTCAGGTTGTTCTACATTTCATGTTCTTTCTAGAGTGTTTTTGTTTGGTTGGTTTTGGTTTTGCGTTTTTGCTGCATGTGGTGATGGTCTATTTTGGTAGTTTATTGTTGTAATCTTTAAATTCATTGCTTAAGGGAATGCTATACCTTAATAATCAATATTTGGGACATTTCTTTTATACAAACTTCATATTTAAATAGACTTTCGAGAACTGGCAAACTCCGGGCTGGTTTAGCACAAGCAGTACATTTTTTTCTTGACAGTCCCAATATCACATAATATTGCTTCTGAAAAATTGTTCAGCAGTGGAAATAGAGCAAAAATGATACATGCATCAAGATGTGAAAACTTTCCAACCTTATCCCATCAATATTTGCTAATGGGTCATCACTCAAATAATTAAAGACAAATAAAAGATGAATTCATAAGATCATGGGTTATTACATAAGCATTCTGCTTTAGGAAAGTCAGCCATTTGTGAAGAAACATTACAGGATCTCATTTCATAAAATCTTAGATCTGAGAAAGATTATTAAAAGATTACAAGAAAAGAGATTCTTCAATCCAATCACCTCATCTTCAAGATAGAAAAATGAAGACTAGAAAGGCTATTGGTGCATAAAGAATCAGACATCAACTTAATTAATGGCAAGGCCAAGATTAGGACCTCCATCTGACTGATTAGGACCTGACTCTAAGTCCAATCTCCACTATTTTGTGACTAACCCTTTTTGTTTCAGACTTTTACCTCAAAAGTAGGTTACACCATTTCAGAAATGTAAGACCCCTCTGAGTTTATGAGAACCAAAATGTGAGATTAGTGGGAACTCCAAGTAATGGAGTTCCTGTTCAGACTAGGACCCCAAATATACTGATGGTTTCTCCTTAGTGGAATCGACAAATCAATATCAAATTCCACTGTAGACTGATGTCTTTGTTTTTTCCTTTCTTTTTTTTTTTTTTTTGGCTATTATTATTTATTATTTTGAGAGACAGAGACAGAGAATGAGCAGGGGAGGGACAGAGAGAGAGGGACACACAGAATCTGAAGCAGACCAGGCTCTGAGCTGTCAGCACAGAGCTTGACACAGGGCTTGAACCCACAGACTGTGAGATCATGACCTGAGCCAAACTCTGACGCTTAACCAACTGAGCCACCCAGAGGCCCCAGTGTGCCTTTCTAGTCTTATCCATAGTGACACCTTGTAACATGGGAATGGAGTGGAAGGTGGAGAGTGAGTTCTGGAATCTAAGTCTCTGAATTTCTCCTTAACTTTATTCCTACATTAAAATATAGAAAGTCCATAGTTTAGTTAGTAGTAATATGCCAATGTTAATTCCATAGTTTGATAAACATTAAGATGCTAACATTAAGAGAAACTGGGGAAGGACATAAGGGGATTCTTTTTACTCTTTTCATCTTTTGTATTAATCAAAATTATCCCAAAATAAAAAGTTTGTTTAAGTCAAAAAACAAGCATAACAGGAAACTATTGTGGCAGGCACTAGTTGAGCCTTAAGTAATGGCGATAAATACGTAGATAGCTTAAGAGACAGTGGAGGGACGCCTGGGTGGCTCTTTTGGTTGAGTGACTCTTGATTTGAGCCTAGGTCATGATCTCATGGTTTCATGGGTTCGAGCCCCACATCAGGCTCTGCATGAGAAGACTGTTTGGGATTCTCTCTCTGCCGCTCCCCTGCTTACACTCACTCTGTCTCTCTCAAAATAAATGAATCAACTTTAAAAAGAAGAGAGACAATGGAGATGAAATCTCAAAGTTTTTT